>NW_026047577.1:0-100244 GCF_023864345.2 Schistocerca serialis cubense | reverse complement strand
GGTTCTCGTCCGATCACCGAAGTTAAGCATCATTGGGCCCAGTTAGTACTTGGATGGGTGACCACCTGGGAAACCTGGGTGCTGTTGGCTACCTTCCTTTTTTTTTTTTTTCGTTTTCGTATTATGTCGCTACCCCTGCCAGCCCAATTTTCAAACTGCCTTTCTGTTGTGACAAAGATGCTTCCTTATGCCTTTTAAACTACTGTAATGGTACGAAAATGCAGTAATTAACTCGGTTTGAGGGAGAATGTGCTAACCAAGTTTGCCAAGAAGACTTTGAAAACGACAAAACTGTACGAATCGGCAGGTGATTTCTGAAATACGTCACCGCCTATTGTTGTGTAGGAGTGTAGAGTTCCAAATTTGGTTTGTAATCATGACTTTATTCCTTAGTCGTCTCGTCTCGTCCCGCAGACGTTTGTCGTGCTTGCGCTGTCATATGGACCACGACCCGAGCGGCAGCGAGCGGCAGTCGAGCAAAGTCGGGACAAGTCGGGACGCGGACAGGGACAGGAATGGTGTGAATGCACTGCAAACTACGCAGACACCTGGTGTGAGGCGAGGCGAGGCGAGGCGAGGAAGCCCACATCGCTACCAGTGGCGCCCTCCAGCACGACACTGCACCACCCCGCACAGGCCCTCCGCTGGACACCAGGGACAAGATGCGTCCTCCGCTAGTGTCGAAGGCTGCACGCGCCCAGCGAATGACAGGAGGTGCAACGAGCAGCAGTGCGTCTCACACACGCGGCGGTGGGGCGCGCCCCCCGCACGCGTCCTCGAGGAACTGGCTGTTGCGGAAGGAAGTGCTTTCGTCAAATGCGGCGGAAAACTAACATTTTGTGTGTTGGGAAAAAAGCCGAACGCGAATTCTGCCGTGCTCCTACATTAGATGCGCGCCAACGGCCATACCATGATGGATACACCGGTTCTCGTCCGATCACCGAAGTTAAGCATCATTGGGCCCAGTTAGTACTTGGATGGGTGACCACCTGGGAAACCTGGGTGCTGTTGGCTACCTTCCTTTTTTTTTTTTTTCGTTTTCGTATTATGTCGCTACCCCTGCCAGCCCAATTTTCAAACTGCCTTTCTGTTGTGACAAAGATGCTTCCTTATGCCTTTTAAACTACTGTAATGGTACGAAAATGCAGTAATTAACTCGGTTTGAGGGAGAATGTGCTAACCAAGTTTGCCAAGAAGACTTTGAAAACGACAAAACTGTACGAATCGGCAGGTGATTTCTGAAATACGTCACCGCCTATTGTTGTGTAGGAGTGTAGAGTTCAAATTTGGTTTGTAATCATGACTTTATTCCTTAGTCGTCTCGTCTCGTCCCGCAGACGTTTGTCGTGCTTGCGCTGTCATATGGACCACGACCCGAGCGGCAGCGAGCGGCAGTCGAGCAAAGTCGGGACAAGTCGGGACGCGGACAGGGACAGGAATGGTGTGAATGCACTGCAAACTACGCAGACACCTGGTGTGAGGCGAGGCGAGGCGAGGCGAGGAAGCCCACATCGCTACCAGTGGCGCCCTCCAGCACGACACTGCACCACCCCGCACAGGCCCTCCGCTGGACACCAGGGACAAGATGCGTCCTCCGCTAGTGTCGAAGGCTGCACGCGCCCAGCGAATGACAGGAGGTGCAACGAGCAGCAGTGCGTCTCACACACGCGGCGGTGGGGCGCGCCCCCCGCACGCGTCCTCGAGGAACTGGCTGTTGCGGAAGGAAGTGCTTTCGTCAAATGCGGCGGAAAACTAACATTTTGTGTGTTGGGAAAAAAGCCGAACGCGAATTCTGCCGTGCTCCTACATTAGATGCGCGCCAACGGCCATACCATGATGGATACACCGGTTCTCGTCCGATCACCGAAGTTAAGCATCATTGGGCCCAGTTAGTACTTGGATGGGTGACCACCTGGGAAACCTGGGTGCTGTTGGCTACCTTCCTTTTTTTTTTTTTTCGTTTTCGTATTATGTCGCTACCCCTGCCAGCCCAATTTTCAAACTGCCTTTCTGTTGTGACAAAGATGCTTCCTTATGCCTTTTAAACTACTGTAATGGTACGAAAATGCAGTAATTAACTCGGTTTGAGGGAGAATGTGCTAACCAAGTTTGCCAAGAAGACTTTGAAAACGACAAAACTGTACGAATCGGCAGGTGATTTCTGAAATACGTCACCGCCTATTGTTGTGTAGGAGTGTAGAGTTCCAAATTTGGTTTGTAATCATGACTTTATTCCTTAGTCGTCTCGTCTCGTCCCGCAGACGTTTGTCGTGCTTGCGCTGTCATATGGACCACGACCCGAGCGGCAGCGAGCGGCAGTCGAGCAAAGTCGGGACAAGTCGGGACGCGGACAGGGACAGGAATGGTGTGAATGCACTGCAAACTACGCAGACACCTGGTGTGAGGCGAGGCGAGGCGAGGCGAGGAAGCCCACATCGCTACCAGTGGCGCCCTCCAGCACGACACTGCACCACCCCGCACAGGCCCTCCGCTGGACACCAGGGACAAGATGCGTCCTCCGCTAGTGTCGAAGGCTGCACGCGCCCAGCGAATGACAGGAGGTGCAACGAGCAGCAGTGCGTCTCACACACGCGGCGGTGGGGCGCGCCCCCCGCACGCGTCCTCGAGGAACTGGCTGTTGCGGAAGGAAGTGCTTTCGTCAAATGCGGCGGAAAACTAACATTTTGTGTGTTGGGAAAAAAGCCGAACGCGAATTCTGCCGTGCTCCTACATTAGATGCGCGCCAACGGCCATACCATGATGGATACACCGGTTCTCGTCCGATCACCGAAGTTAAGCATCATTGGGCCCAGTTAGTACTTGGATGGGTGACCACCTGGGAAACCTGGGTGCTGTTGGCTACCTTCCTTTTTTTTTTTTTTCGTTTTCGTATTATGTCGCTACCCCTGCCAGCCCAATTTTCAAACTGCCTTTCTGTTGTGACAAAGATGCTTCCTTATGCCTTTTAAACTACTGTAATGGTACGAAAATGCAGTAATTAACTCGGTTTGAGGGAGAATGTGCTAACCAAGTTTGCCAAGAAGACTTTGAAAACGACAAAACTGTACGAATCGGCAGGTGATTTCTGAAATACGTCACCGCCTATTGTTGTGTAGGAGTGTAGAGTTCCAAATTTGGTTTGTAATCATGACTTTATTCCTTAGTCGTCTCGTCTCGTCCCGCAGACGTTTGTCGTGCTTGCGCTGTCATATGGACCACGACCCGAGCGGCAGCGAGCGGCAGTCGAGCAAAGTCGGGACAAGTCGGGACGCGGACAGGGACAGGAATGGTGTGAATGCACTGCAAACTACGCAGACACCTGGTGTGAGGCGAGGCGAGGCGAGGCGAGGAAGCCCACATCGCTACCAGTGGCGCCCTCCAGCACGACACTGCACCACCCCGCACAGGCCCTCCGCTGGACACCAGGGACAAGATGCGTCCTCCGCTAGTGTCGAAGGCTGCACGCGCCCAGCGAATGACAGGAGGTGCAACGAGCAGCAGTGCGTCTCACACACGCGGCGGTGGGGCGCGCCCCCCGCACGCGTCCTCGAGGAACTGGCTGTTGCGGAAGGAAGTGCTTTCGTCAAATGCGGCGGAAAACTAACATTTTGTGTGTTGGGAAAAAAGCCGAACGCGAATTCTGCCGTGCTCCTACATTAGATGCGCGCCAACGGCCATACCATGATGGATACACCGGTTCTCGTCCGATCACCGAAGTTAAGCATCATTGGGCCCAGTTAGTACTTGGATGGGTGACCACCTGGGAAACCTGGGTGCTGTTGGCTACCTTCCTTTTTTTTTTTTTTTCGTTTTCGTATTATGTCGCTACCCCTGCCAGCCCAATTTTCAAACTGCCTTTCTGTTGTGACAAAGATGCTTCCTTATGCCTTTTAAACTACTGTAATGGTACGAAAATGCAGTAATTAACTCGGTTTGAGGGAGAATGTGCTAACCAAGTTTGCCAAGAAGACTTTGAAAACGACAAAACTGTACGAATCGGCAGGTGATTTCTGAAATACGTCACCGCCTATTGTTGTGTAGGAGTGTAGAGTTCCAAATTTGGTTTGTAATCATGACTTTATTCCTTAGTCGTCTCGTCTCGTCCCGCAGACGTTTGTCGTGCTTGCGCTGTCATATGGACCACGACCCGAGCGGCAGCGAGCGGCAGTCGAGCAAAGTCGGGACAAGTCGGGACGCGGACAGGGACAGGAATGGTGTGAATGCACTGCAAACTACGCAGACACCTGGTGTGAGGCGAGGCGAGGCGAGGCGAGGAAGCCCACATCGCTACCAGTGGCGCCCTCCAGCACGACACTGCACCACCCCGCACAGGCCCTCCGCTGGACACCAGGGACAAGATGCGTCCTCCGCTAGTGTCGAAGGCTGCACGCGCCCAGCGAATGACAGGAGGTGCAACGAGCAGCAGTGCGTCTCACACACGCGGCGGTGGGGCGCGCCCCCCGCACGCGTCCTCGAGGAACTGGCTGTTGCGGAAGGAAGTGCTTTCGTCAAATGCGGCGGAAAACTAACATTTTGTGTGTTGGGAAAAAAGCCGAACGCGAATTCTGCCGTGCTCCTACATTAGATGCGCGCCAACGGCCATACCATGATGGATACACCGGTTCTCGTCCGATCACCGAAGTTAAGCATCATTGGGCCCAGTTAGTACTTGGATGGGTGACCACCTGGGAAACCTGGGTGCTGTTGGCTACCTTCCTTTTTTTTTTTTTTCGTTTTCGTATTATGTCGCTACCCCTGCCAGCCCAATTTTCAAACTGCCTTTCTGTTGTGACAAAGATGCTTCCTTATGCCTTTTAAACTACTGTAATGGTACGAAAATGCAGTAATTAACTCGGTTTGAGGGAGAATGTGCTAACCAAGTTTGCCAAGAAGACTTTGAAAACGACAAAACTGTACGAATCGGCAGGTGATTTCTGAAATACGTCACCGCCTATTGTTGTGTAGGAGTGTAGAGTTCCAAATTTGGTTTGTAATCATGACTTTATTCCTTAGTCGTCTCGTCTCGTCCCGCAGACGTTTGTCGTGCTTGCGCTGTCATATGGACCACGACCCGAGCGGCAGCGAGCGGCAGTCGAGCAAAGTCGGGACAAGTCGGGACGCGGACAGGGACAGGAATGGTGTGAATGCACTGCAAACTACGCAGACACCTGGTGTGAGGCGAGGCGAGGCGAGGCGAGGAAGCCCACATCGCTACCAGTGGCGCCCTCCAGCACGACACTGCACCACCCCGCACAGGCCCTCCGCTGGACACCAGGGACAAGATGCGTCCTCCGCTAGTGTCGAAGGCTGCACGCGCCCAGCGAATGACAGGAGGTGCAACGAGCAGCAGTGCGTCTCACACACGCGGCGGTGGGGCGCGCCCCCCGCACGCGTCCTCGAGGAACTGGCTGTTGCGGAAGGAAGTGCTTTCGTCAAATGCGGCGGAAAACTAACATTTTGTGTGTTGGGAAAAAAGCCGAACGCGAATTCTGCCGTGCTCCTACATTAGATGCGCGCCAACGGCCATACCATGATGGATACACCGGTTCTCGTCCGATCACCGAAGTTAAGCATCATTGGGCCCAGTTAGTACTTGGATGGGTGACCACCTGGGAAACCTGGGTGCTGTTGGCTACCTTCCTTTTTTTTTTTTTTCGTTTTCGTATTATGTCGCTACCCCTGCCAGCCCAATTTTCAAACTGCCTTTCTGTTGTGACAAAGATGCTTCCTTATGCCTTTTAAACTACTGTAATGGTACGAAAATGCAGTAATTAACTCGGTTTGAGGGAGAATGTGCTAACCAAGTTTGCCAAGAAGACTTTGAAAACGACAAAACTGTACGAATCGGCAGGTGATTTCTGAAATACGTCACCGCCTATTGTTGTGTAGGAGTGTAGAGTTCCAAATTTGGTTTGTAATCATGACTTTATTCCTTAGTCGTCTCGTCTCGTCCCGCAGACGTTTGTCGTGCTTGCGCTGTCATATGGACCACGACCCGAGCGGCAGCGAGCGGCAGTCGAGCAAAGTCGGGACAAGTCGGGACGCGGACAGGGACAGGAATGGTGTGAATGCACTGCAAACTACGCAGACACCTGGTGTGAGGCGAGGCGAGGCGAGGCGAGGAAGCCCACATCGCTACCAGTGGCGCCCTCCAGCACGACACTGCACCACCCCGCACAGGCCCTCCGCTGGACACCAGGGACAAGATGCGTCCTCCGCTAGTGTCGAAGGCTGCACGCGCCCAGCGAATGACAGGAGGTGCAACGAGCAGCAGTGCGTCTCACACACGCGGCGGTGGGGCGCGCCCCCCGCACGCGTCCTCGAGGAACTGGCTGTTGCGGAAGGAAGTGCTTTCGTCAAATGCGGCGGAAAACTAACATTTTGTGTGTTGGGAAAAAAGCCGAACGCGAATTCTGCCGTGCTCCTACATTAGATGCGCGCCAACGGCCATACCATGATGGATACACCGGTTCTCGTCCGATCACCGAAGTTAAGCATCATTGGGCCCAGTTAGTACTTGGATGGGTGACCACCTGGGAAACCTGGGTGCTGTTGGCTACCTTCCTTTTTTTTTTTTTTCGTTTTCGTATTATGTCGCTACCCCTGCCAGCCCAATTTTCAAACTGCCTTTCTGTTGTGACAAAGATGCTTCCTTATGCCTTTTAAACTACTGTAATGGTACGAAAATGCAGTAATTAACTCGGTTTGAGGGAGAATGTGCTAACCAAGTTTGCCAAGAAGACTTTGAAAACGACAAAACTGTACGAATCGGCAGGTGATTTCTGAAATACGTCACCGCCTATTGTTGTGTAGGAGTGTAGAGTTCCAAATTTGGTTTGTAATCATGACTTTATTCCTTAGTCGTCTCGTCTCGTCCCGCAGACGTTTGTCGTGCTTGCGCTGTCATATGGACCACGACCCGAGCGGCAGCGAGCGGCAGTCGAGCAAAGTCGGGACAAGTCGGGACGCGGACAGGGACAGGAATGGTGTGAATGCACTGCAAACTACGCAGACACCTGGTGTGAGGCGAGGCGAGGCGAGGCGAGGAAGCCCACATCGCTACCAGTGGCGCCCTCCAGCACGACACTGCACCACCCCGCACAGGCCCTCCGCTGGACACCAGGGACAAGATGCGTCCTCCGCTAGTGTCGAAGGCTGCACGCGCCCAGCGAATGACAGGAGGTGCAACGAGCAGCAGTGCGTCTCACACACGCGGCGGTGGGGCGCGCCCCCCGCACGCGTCCTCGAGGAACTGGCTGTTGCGGAAGGAAGTGCTTTCGTCAAATGCGGCGGAAAACTAACATTTTGTGTGTTGGGAAAAAAGCCGAACGCGAATTCTGCCGTGCTCCTACATTAGATGCGCGCCAACGGCATACCATGATGGATACACCGGTTCTCGTCCGATCACCGAAGTTAAGCATCATTGGGCCCAGTTAGTACTTGGATGGGTGACCACCTGGGAAACCTGGGTGCTGTTGGCTACCTTCCTTTTTTTTTTTTTTCGTTTTCGTATTATGTCGCTACCCCTGCCAGCCCAATTTTCAAACTGCCTTTCTGTTGTGACAAAGATGCTTCCTTATGCCTTTTAAACTACTGTAATGGTACGAAAATGCAGTAATTAACTCGGTTTGAGGGAGAATGTGCTAACCAAGTTTGCCAAGAAGACTTTGAAAACGACAAAACTGTACGAATCGGCAGGTGATTTCTGAAATACGTCACCGCCTATTGTTGTGTAGGAGTGTAGAGTTCCAAATTTGGTTTGTAATCATGACTTTATTCCTTAGTCGTCTCGTCTCGTCCCGCAGACGTTTGTCGTGCTTGCGCTGTCATATGGACCACGACCCGAGCGGCAGCGAGCGGCAGTCGAGCAAAGTCGGGACAAGTCGGGACGCGGACAGGGACAGGAATGGTGTGAATGCACTGCAAACTACGCAGACACCTGGTGTGAGGCGAGGCGAGGCGAGGCGAGGAAGCCCACATCGCTACCAGTGGCGCCCTCCAGCACGACACTGCACCACCCCGCACAGGCCCTCCGCTGGACACCAGGGACAAGATGCGTCCTCCGCTAGTGTCGAAGGCTGCACGCGCCCAGCGAATGACAGGAGGTGCAACGAGCAGCAGTGCGTCTCACACACGCGGCGGTGGGGCGCGCCCCCCGCACGCGTCCCTCGAGGAACTGGCTGTTGCGGAAGGAAGTGCTTTCGTCAAATGCGGCGGAAAAACTAACATTTTGTGTGTTGGGAAAAAAGCCGAACGCGAATTCTGCCGTGCTCCTACATTAGATGCGCGCCAACGGCCATACCATGATGGATACACCGGTTCTCGTCCGATCACCGAAGTTAAGCATCATTGGGCCCAGTTAGTACTTGGATGGGTGACCACCTGGGAAACCTGGGTGCTGTTGGCTACCTTCCTTTTTTTTTTTTTTCGTTTTCGTATTATGTCGCTACCCCTGCCAGCCCAATTTTCAAACTGCCTTTCTGTTGTGACAAAGATGCTTCCTTATGCCTTTTAAACTACTGTAATGGTACGAAAATGCAGTAATTAACTCGGTTTGAGGGAGAATGTGCTAACCAAGTTTGCCAAGAAGACTTTGAAAACGACAAAACTGTACGAATCGGCAGGTGATTTCTGAAATACGTCACCGCCTATTGTTGTGTAGGAGTGTAGAGTTCCAAATTTGGTTTGTAATCATGACTTTATTCCTTAGTCGTCTCGTCTCGTCCCGCAGACGTTTGTCGTGCTTGCGCTGTCATATGGACCACGACCCGAGCGGCAGCGAGCGGCAGTCGAGCAAAGTCGGGACAAGTCGGGACGCGGACAGGGACAGGAATGGTGTGAATGCACTGCAAACTACGCAGACACCTGGTGTGAGGCGAGGCGAGGCGAGGCGAGGAAGCCCACATCGCTACCAGTGGCGCCCTCCAGCACGACACTGCACCACCCCCGCACAGGCCCTCCGCTGGACACCAGGGACAAGATGCGTCCTCCGCTAGTGTCGAAGGCTGCACGCGCCCAGCGAATGACAGGAGGTGCAACGAGCAGCAGTGCGTCTCACACACGCGGCGGTGGGGCGCGCCCCCCGCACGCGTCCTCGAGGAACTGGCTGTTGCGGAAGGAAGTGCTTTCGTCAAATGCGGCGGAAAACTAACATTTTGTGTGTTGGGAAAAAAGCCGAACGCGAATTCTGCCGTGCTCCTACATTAGATGCGCGCCAACGGCCATACCATGATGGATACACCGGTTCTCGTCCGATCACCGAAGTTAAGCATCATTGGGCCCAGTTAGTACTTGGATGGGTGACCACCTGGGAAACCTGGGTGCTGTTGGCTACCTTCCTTTTTTTTTATTTTCGTTTTCGTATTATGTCGCTACCCCTGCCAGCCCAATTTTCAAACTGCCTTTCTGTTGTGACAAAGATGCTTCCTTATGCCTTTTAAACTACTGTAATGGTACGAAAATGCAGTAATTAACTCGGTTTGAGGGAGAATGTGCTAACCAAGTTTGCCAAGAAGACTTTGAAAACGACAAAACTGTACGAATCGGCAGGTGATTTCTGAAATACGTCACCGCCTATTGTTGTGTAGGAGTGTAGAGTTCCAAATTTGGTTTGTAATCATGACTTTATTCCTTAGTCGTCTCGTCTCGTCCCGCAGACGTTTGTCGTGCTTGCGCTGTCATATGGACCACGACCCGAGCGGCAGCGAGCGGCAGTCGAGCAAAGTCGGGACAAGTCGGGACGCGGACAGGGACAGGAATGGTGTGAATGCACTGCAAACTACGCAGACACCTGGTGTGAGGCGAGGCGAGGCGAGGCGAGGAAGCCCACATCGCTACCAGTGGCGCCCTCCAGCACGACACTGCACCACCCCGCACAGGCCCTCCGCTGGACACCAGGGACAAGATGCGTCCTCCGCTAGTGCCGAAGGCTGCACGCGCCCAGCGAATGACAGGAGGTGCAACGAGCAGCAGTGCGTCTCACACACGCGGCGGTGGGGCGCGCCCCCCGCACGCGTCCTCGAGGAACTGGCTGTTGCGGAAGGAAGTGCTTTCGTCAAATGCGGCGGAAAACTAACATTTTGTGTGTTGGGAAAAAAGCCGAACGCGAATTCTGCCGTGCTCCTACATTAGATGCGCGCCAACGGCCATACCATGATGGATACACCGGTTCTCGTCCGATCACCGAAGTTAAGCATCATTGGGCCCAGTTAGTACTTGGATGGGTGACCACCTGGGAAACCTGGGTGCTGTTGGCTACCTTCCTTTTTTTTTTTTTTTCGTTTTCGTATTATGTCGCTACCCCTGCCAGCCCAATTTTCAAACTGCCTTTCTGTTGTGACAAAGATGCTTCCTTATGCCTTTTTAAACTACTGTAATGGTACGAAAATGCAGTAATTAACTCGGTTTGAGGGAGAATGTGCTAACCAAGTTTGCCAAGAAGACTTTGAAAACGACAAAACTGTACGAATCGGCAGGTGATTTCTGAAATACGTCACCGCCTATTGTTGTGTAGGAGTGTAGAGTTCCAAATTTGGTTTGTAATCATGACTTTATTCCTTAGTCGTCTCGTCTCGTCCCGCAGACGTTTGTCGTGCTTGCGCTGTCATATGGACCACGACCCGAGCGGCAGCGAGCGGCAGTCGAGCAAAGTCGGGACAAGTCGGGACGCGGACAGGGACAGGAATGGTGTGAATGCACTGCAAACTACGCAGACACCTGGTGTGAGGCGAGGCGAGGCGAGGCGAGGAAGCCCACATCGCTACCAGTGGCGCCCTCCAGCACGACACTGCACCACCCCGCACAGGCCCTCCGCTGGACACCAGGGACAAGATGCGTCCTCCGCTAGTGCCGAAGGCTGCACGCGCCCAGCGAATGACAGGAGGTGCAACGAGCAGCAGTGCGTCTCACACACGCGGCGGTGGGGCGCGCCCCCCGCACGCGTCCTCGAGGAACTGGCTGTTGCGGAAGGAAGTGCTTTCGTCAAATGCGGCGGAAAACTAACATTTTGTGTGTTGGGAAAAAAGCCGAACGCGAATTCTGCCGTGCTCCTACATTAGATGCGCGCCAACGGCCATACCATGATGGATACACCGGTTCTCGTCCGATCACCGAAGTTAAGCATCATTGGGCCCAGTTAGTACTTGGATGGGTGACCACCTGGGAAACCTGGGTGCTGTTGGCTACCTTCCTTTTTTTTTTTTTTTCGTTTTCGTATTATGTCGCTACCCCTGCCAGCCCAATTTTCAAACTGCCTTTCTGTTGTGACAAAGATGCTTCCTTATGCCTTTTAAACTACTGTAATGGTACGAAAATGCAGTAATTAACTCGGTTTGAGGGAGAATGTGCTAACCAAGTTTGCCAAGAAGACTTTGAAAACGACAAAACTGTACGAATCGGCAGGTGATTTCTGAAATACGTCACCGCCTATTGTTGTGTAGGAGTGTAGAGTTCCAAATTTGGTTTGTAATCATGACTTTATTCCTTAGTCGTCTCGTCTCGTCCCGCAGACGTTTGTCGTGCTTGCGCTGTCATATGGACCACGACCCGAGCGGCAGCGAGCGGCAGTCGAGCAAAGTCGGGACAAGTCGGGACGCGGACAGGGACAGGAATGGTGTGAATGCACTGCAAACTACGCAGACACCTGGTGTGAGGCGAGGCGAGGCGAGGCGAGGAAGCCCACATCGCTACCAGTGGCGCCCTCCAGCACGACACTGCACCACCCCGCACAGGCCCTCCGCTGGACACCAGGGACAAGATGCGTCCTCCGCTAGTGTCGAAGGCTGCACGCGCCCAGCGAATGACAGGAGGTGCAACGAGCAGCAGTGCGTCTCACACACGCGGCGGTGGGGCGCGCCCCCCGCACGCGTCCTCGAGGAACTGGCTGTTGCGGAAGGAAGTGCTTTCGTCAAATGCGGCGGAAAACTAACATTTTGTGTGTTGGGAAAAAAGCCGAACGCGAATTCTGCCGTGCTCCTACATTAGATGCGCGCCAACGGCCATACCATGATGGATACACCGGTTCTCGTCCGATCACCGAAGTTAAGCATCATTGGGCCCAGTTAGTACTTGGATGGGTGACCACCTGGGAAACCTGGGTGCTGTTGGCTACCTTCCTTTTTTTTTTTTTTCGTTTTCGTATTATGTCGCTACCCCTGCCAGCCCAATTTTCAAACTGCCTTTCTGTTGTGACAAAGATGCTTCCTTATGCCTTTTAAACTACTGTAATGGTACGAAAATGCAGTAATTAACTCGGTTTGAGGGAGAATGTGCTAACCAAGTTTGCCAAGAAGACTTTGAAAACGACAAAACTGTACGAATCGGCAGGTGATTTCTGAAATACGTCACCGCCTATTGTTGTGTAGGAGTGTAGAGTTCCAAATTTGGTTTGTAATCATGACTTTATTCCTTAGTCGTCTCGTCTCGTCCCGCAGACGTTTGTCGTGCTTGCGCTGTCATATGGACCACGACCCGAGCGGCAGCGAGCGGCAGTCGAGCAAAGTCGGGACAAGTCGGGACGCGGACAGGGACAGGAATGGTGTGAATGCACTGCAAACTACGCAGACACCTGGTGTGAGGCGAGGCGAGGCGAGGCGAGGAAGCCCACATCGCTACCAGTGGCGCCCTCCAGCACGACACTGCACCACCCCGCACAGGCCCTCCGCTGGACACCAGGGACAAGATGCGTCCTCCGCTAGTGTCGAAGGCTGCACGCGCCCAGCGAATGACAGGAGGTGCAACGAGCAGCAGTGCGTCTCACACACGCGGCGGTGGGGCGCGCCCCCCGCACGCGTCCTCGAGGAACTGGCTGTTGCGGAAGGAAGTGCTTTCGTCAAATGCGGCGGAAAACTAACATTTTGTGTTGGGAAAAAAGCCGAACGCGAATTCTGCCGTGCTCCTACATTAGATGCGCGCCAACGGCCATACCATGATGGATACACCGTTCTCGTCCGATCACCGAAGTTAAGCATCATTGGGCCCAGTTAGTACTTGGATGGGTGACCACCTGGAAACCTGGGTGCTGTTGGCTACCTTCCTTTTTTTTTTTTTCGTTTTCGTATTATGTCGCTACCCCTGCCAGCCCAATTTTCAAACTGCCTTTCTGTTGTGACAAAGATGCTTCCTTATGCCTTTTAAACTACTGTAATGGTACGAAAATGCAGTAATTAACTCGGTTTGACGGAGAATGTGCTAACCAAGTTTGCCAAGAAGACTTTGAAAACGACAAAACTGTACGAATCGGCAGGTGATTCTGAAATACGTCACCGCCTATTGTTGTGTAGGAGTGTAGAGTTCCAAATTTGGTTTGTAATCATGACTTTATTCCTTAGTCGTCTCGTCTCGTCCCGCAGACGTTTGTCGTGCTTGCGCTGTCATATGGACCACGACCCGAGCGGCAGCGAGCGGCAGTCGAGCAAAGTCGGGACAAGTCGGGACGCGGACAGGGACAGGAATGGTGTGAATGCACTGCAAACTACGCAGACACCTGGTGTGAGGCGAGGCGAGGCGAGGCGAGGAAGCCCACATCGCTACCAGTGGCGCCCTCCAGCACGACACTGCACCACCCCGCACAGGCCCTCCGCTGGACACCAGGGACAAGATGCGTCCTCCGCTAGTGTCGAAGGCTGCACGCGCCCAGCGAATGACAGGAGGTGCAACGAGCAGCAGTGCGTCTCACACACGCGGCGGTGGGGCGCGCCCCCCGCACGCGTCCTCGAGGAACTGGCTGTTGCGGAAGGAAGTGCTTTCGTCAAATGCGGCGGAAAACTAACATTTTGTGTGTTGGGAAAAAAGCGAACGCGAATTCTGCCGTGCTCCTACATTAGATGCGCGCCAACGGCCATACCATGATGGATACACCGGTTCTCGTCCGATCACCGAAGTTAAGCATCATTGGGCCCAGTTAGTACTTGGATGGGTGACCACCTGGGAAACCTGGGTGCTGTTGGCTACCTTCCTTTTTTTTCTTTTTTCGTTTTCGTATTATGTCGCTACCCCTGCAGCCCAATTTTCAAACTGCCTTTCTGTTGTGACAAAGATGCTTCCTTATGCCTTTTAAACTACTGTAATGGTACGAAAATGCAGTAATTAACTCGGTTTGAGGGAGAATGTGCTAACCAAGTTGCCAAGAAGACTTTGAAAACGACAAAACTGTACGAATCGGCAGGTGATTTCTGAAATACGTCACCGCCTATTGTTGTGTAGGAGTGTAGAGTTCCAAATTTGGTTTGTAATCATGACTTTATTCCTTAGTCGTCTCGTCTCGTCCCGCAGACGTTTGTCGTGCTTGCGCTGTCATATGGACCACGACCCGAGCGGCAGCGAGCGGCAGTCGAGCAAAGTCGGGACAAGTCGGGACGCGGACAGGGACAGGAATGGTGTGAATGCACTGCAAACTACGCAGACACCTGGTGTGAGGCGAGGCGAGGCGAGGCGAGGAAGCCCACATCGCTACCAGTGGCGCCCTCCAGCACGACACTGCACCACCCCGCACAGGCCCTCCGCTGGACACCAGGGACAAGATGCGTCCTCCGCTAGTGTCGAAGGCTGCACGCGCCCAGCGAATGACAGGAGGTGCAACGAGCAGCAGTGCGTCCTCACACACGCGGCGGTGGGGCGCGCCCCCCGCACGCGTCCTCGAGGAACTGGCTGTTGCGGAAGGAAGTGCTTTCGTCAAATGCGGCGGAAAACTAACATTTTGTGTGTTGGGAAAAAAGCCGAACGCGAATTCTGCCGTGCTCCTACATTAGATGCGCGCCAACGGCCATACCATGATGGATACACCGGTTCTCGTCCGATCACCGAAGTTAAGCATCATTGGGCCCAGTTAGTACTTGGATGGGTGACCACCTGGGAAACCTGGGTGCTGTTGGCTACCTTCCTTTTTTTTCTTTTTCGTTTTCGTATTATGTCGCTACCCCTGCCAGCCCAATTTTCAAACTGCCTTTCTGTTGTGACAAAGATGCTTCCTTATGCCTTTTAAACCTACTGTAATGGTACGAAAATGCAGTAATTAACTCGGTTTGAGGGAGAATGTGCTAACCAAGTTTGCCAAGAAGACTTTGAAAACGACAAAACTGTACGAATCGGCAGGTGATTTCTGAAATACGTCACCGCCTATTGTTGTGTAGGAGTGTAGAGTTCCAAATTTGGTTTGTAATCATGACTTTATTCCTTAGTCGTCTCGTCTCGTCCCGCAGACGTTTGTCGTGCTTGCGCTGTCATATGGACCACGACCCGAGCGGCAGCGAGCGGCAGTCGAGCAAAGTCGGGACAAGTCGGGACGCGGACAGGGACAGGAATGGTGTGAATGCACTGCAAACTACGCAGACACCTGGTGTGAGGCGAGGCGAGGCGAGGCGAGGAAGCCCACATCGCTACCAGTGGCGCCCTCCAGCACGACACTGCACCACCCCGCACAGGCCCTCCGCTGGACACCAGGACAAGATGCGTCCTCCGCTAGTGCCGAAGGCTGCACGCGCCCAGCGAATGACAGGAGGTGCAACGAGCAGCAGTGCGTCTCACACACGCGGCGGTGGGGCGCGCCCCCCGCACGCGTCCTCGAGGAACTGGCTGTTGCGGAAGGAAGTGCTTTCGTCAAATGCGGCGGAAAACTAACATTTTGTGTGTTGGGAAAAAAGCCGAACGCGAATTCTGCCGTGCTCCTACATTAGATGCGCGCCAACGGCCATACCATGATGGATACACCGGTTCTCGTCCGATCACCGAAGTTAAGCATCATTGGCCCAGTTAGTACTTGGATGGGTGACCACCTGGGAAACCTGGGTGCTGTTGGCTACCTTCCTTTTTTTTTTTTTTCGTTTTCGTATTATGTCGCTACCCCTGCCAGCCCAATTTTCAAACTGCCTTTCTGTTGTGACAAAGATGCTTCCTTATGCCTTTTAAACTACTGTAATGGTACGAAAATGCAGTAATTAACTCGGTTTGAGGGAGAATGTGCTAACCAAGTTTGCCAAGAAGACTTTGAAAACGACAAAACTGTACGAATCGGCAGGTGATTCTGAAATACGTCACCGCCTATTGTTGTGTAGGAGTGTAGAGTTCCAAATTTGGTTTGTAATCATGACTTTATTCCTTAGTCGTCTCGTCTCGTCCCGCAGACGTTTGTCGTGCTTGCGCTGTCATATGGACCACGACCCGAGCGGCAGCGAGCGGCAGTCGAGCAAAGTCGGGACAAGTCGGGACGCGGACAGGGACAGGAATGGTGTGAATGCACTGCAAACTACGCAGACACCTGGTGTGAGGCGAGGCGAGGCGAGGCGAGGAAGCCCACATCGCTACCAGTGGCGCCCTCCAGCACGACACTGCACCACCCCGCACAGGCCCTCCGCTGGACACCAGGGACAAGATGCGTCCTCCGCTAGTGCCGAAGGCTGCACGCGCCCAGCGAATGACAGGAGGTGCAACCGAGCAGCAGTGCGTCTCACACACGCGGCGGTGGGGCGCGCCCCCCGCACGCGTCCTCGAGGAACTGGCTGTTGCGGAAGGAAGTGCTTTCGTCAAATGCGGCGGAAAACTAACATTTTGTGTGTTGGGAAAAAAGCCGAACGCGAATTCTGCCGTGCTCCTACATTAGATGCGCGCCAACGGCCATACCATGATGGATACACCGGTTCTCGTCCGATCACCGAAGTTAAGCA
The DNA here is from genome assembly GCF_023864345.2 of Schistocerca serialis cubense. NCBI lineage: Eukaryota > Metazoa > Arthropoda > Insecta > Orthoptera > Acrididae > Schistocerca > Schistocerca serialis. The sequence continues at coordinate 83,586 of NW_026047577.1, read as the reverse complement.
TCATTGGGCCCAGTTAGTACTTGGATGGGTGACCACCTGGGAAACCTGGGTGCTGTTGGCTACCTTCCTTTTTTTTTTTTTTCGTTTTCGTATTATGTCGCTACCCCTGCCAGCCCAATTTTCAAACTGCCTTTCTGTTGTGACAAAGATGCTTCCTTATGCCTTTTAAACTACTGTAATGGTACGAAAATGCAGTAATTAACTCGGTTTGAGGGAGAATGTGCTAACCAAGTTGCCAAGAAGACTTTGAAAACGACAAAACTGTACGAATCGGCAGGTGATTTCTGAAATACGTCACCGCCTATTGTTGTGTAGGAGTGTAGAGTTCCAAATTTGGTTTGTAATCATGACTTTATTCCCTTAGTCGTCTCGTCTCGTCCCGCAGACGTTTGTCGTGCTTGCGCTGTCATATGGACCACGACCCGAGCGGCAGCGAGCGGCAGTCGAGCACAAAGTCGGGACAAGTCGGGACGCGGACAGGGACAGGAATGGTGTGAATGCACTGCAAACTACGCAGACACCTGGTGTGAGGCGAGGCGAGGCGAGGCGAGGAAGCCCACATCGCTACCAGTGGCGCCCTCCAGCACGACACTGCACCACCCCGCACAGGCCCTCCGCTGGACACCAGGGACAAGATGCGTCCTCCGCTAGTGTCGAAGGCTGCACGCGCCCAGCGAATGACAGAGGTGCAACGAGCAGCAGTGCGTCTCACACACGCGGCGGTGGGGCGCGCCCCCCGCACGCGTCCTCGAGGAACTGGCTGTTGCGGAAGGAAGTGCTTTCGTCAAATGCGGCGGAAAACTAACATTTTGTGTGTTGGGAAAAAAGCCGAACGCGAATTCTGCCGTGCTCCTACATTAGATGCGCGCCAACGGCCATACCATGATGGATACACCGGTTCTCGTCCGATCACCGAAGTTAAGCATCATTGGGCCCAGTTAGTACTTGATGGGTGACCACCTGGGAAACCTGGGTGCTGTTGGGCTACCTTCCTTTTTTTTCTTTTTCGTTTTCCGTATTATGTCGCTACCCCTGCCAGCCAATTTTCAAACTGCCTTTCTGTTGTGACAAAGATGCTTCCTTATGCCTTTTAAACTACTGTAATGGTACGAAAATGCAGTAATTAACTCCGGTTTGAGGAGAATGTGCTAACCAAGTTTGCCAAGAAGACTTTGAAAACGACAAAACTGTACGAATCGGCAGGTGATTTCTGAAATACGTCACCGCCTATTGTTGTGTAGGAGTGTAGAGTTCCAAATTTGGTTTGTAATCATGACTTTATTCCTTAGTCGTCTCGTCTCGTCCCGCAGACGTTTGTCGTGCTTGCGCTGTCATATGGACCACGACCCGAGCGGCAGCGAGCGGCAGTCGAGCAAAGTCGGGACAAGTCGGGACGCGGACAGGGACAGGAATGGTGTGAATGCACTGCAAACTACGCAGACACCTGGTGTGAGGCGAGGCGAGGCGAGGCGAGGAAGCCCACATCGCTACCAGTGGCGCCCTCCAGCACGACACTGCACCACCCCGCACAGGCCCTCCGCTGGACACCAGGGACAAGATGCGTCCTCCGCTAGTGTCGAAGGCTGCACGCGCCCAGCGAATGACAGGAGGTGCAACGAGCAGCAGTGCGTCTCACACACGCGGCGGTGGGGCGCGCCCCCCGCACGCGTCCTCGAGGAACTGGCTGTTGCGGAAGGAAGTGCTTTCGTCAAATGCGGCGGAAAACTAACATTTTGTGTGTTGGGAAAAAAGCCGAACGCGAATTCTGCCGTGCTCCTACATTAGATGCGCGCCAACGGCCATACCATGATGGATACACCGGTTCTCGTCCGATCACCGAAGTTAAGCATCATTGGGCCCAGTTAGTACTTGGATGGGTGACCACCTGGGAAACCTGGGTGCTGTTGGCTACCTTCCTTTTTTTTCTTTTTCGTTTTCGTATTATGTCGCTACCCCTGCCAGCCCAATTTTCAAACTGCCTTTCTGTTGTGACAAAGATGCTTCCTTATGCCTTTTAAACTACTGTAATGGTACGAAAATGCAGTAATTAACTCGGTTTGAGGGAGAATGTGCTAACCAAGTTTGCCAAGAAGACTTTGAAAACGACAAAACTGTACGAATCGGCAGGTGATTTCTGAAATACGTCACCGCCTATTGTTGTGTAGGAGTGTAGAGTTCCCAAATTTGGTTTGTAATCATGACTTTATTCCTTAGTCGTCTCGTCTCGTCCCGCAGACGTTTGTCGTGCTTGCGCTGTCATATGGACCCACGACCCCGAGCGGCAGCGAGCGCAGTCGAGGCAAAGTCGGGACAAGTCGGGACGCGGACAGGGACAGGAATGGTGTGAATGCACTGCAAACTACGCAGACACCTGGTGTGAGGCGAGGCGAGGCGAGGCGAGGAAGCCCACATCGCTACCTGGCGCCCTCCAGCACGACACTGCACCACCCGCACAGGCCCTCCGCTGGACACCAGGGACAAGATGCGTCCTCCGCTAGTGCCGAAGGCTGCACGCGCCCAGCGAATGACAGGAGGTGCAACGAGCAGCAGTGCGTCTCACACACGCGGCGGGTGGGGCGCGCCCCCCGCACGCGTCCTCGAGGAACTGGCTGTTGCGGAAGGAAGTGCTTTCGTCAAATGCGGCGGAAAACTAACATTTTGTGTGTTGGGAAAAAAGCCGAACGCCGAATTCTGCCGTGCTCCTACATTAGATGCGCGCCAACGGCCATACCATGATGGATACACCGGTTCTCGTCCGATCACCGAAGTTAAGCATCATTGGGCCCAGTTAGTACTTGGATGGGTGACCACCTGGGAAACCTGGGTGCTGTTGGCTACTTCCTTTTTTTTTTTTTTCGTTTTCGTATTATGTCGCTACCCCCTGCCAGCCCAATTTTCAAACTGCCTTTCTGTTGTGACAAAGATGCTTCCTTATGCCTTTTAAACTACTGTAATGGTACGAAAATGCAGTAATTAACTCGGTTTGAGGGAGAATGTGCTAACCAAGTTTGCCAAGAAGACTTTGAAAACGACAAAACTGTACGAATCGGCAGGTGATTTCTGAAATACGTCACCGCCTATTGTTGTGTAGGAGTGTAGAGTTCCAAATTTGGTTTGTAATCATGACTTTATTCCTTAGTCGTCTCGTCTCGTCCCGCAGACGTTTGTCGTGCTTGCGCTGTCATATGGACCCACGACCCGAGCGGCAGCGAGCGGCAGTCGAGCAAAGTCGGGACAAGTCGGGACGCGGACAGGGACAGGAATGGTGTGAATGCACTGCAAACTACGCAGACACCTGTGTGAGGCGAGGCGAGGCGAGGCGAGGAAGCCCACATCGCTACCAGTGGCGCCCTCCAGCACGACACTGCACCACCCCCGCACAGGCCCTCCGCTGGACACCAGGGACAAGATGCGTCCTCCGCTAGTGTCGAAGGCTGCACGCGCCCAGCGAATGACAGGAGGTGCAACGAGCAGCAGTGCGTCTCACACACGCGGCGGTGGGGCGCGCCCCCCGCACGCGTCCTCGAGGAACTGGCTGTTGCGGAAGGAAGTGCTTTCGTCAAATGCGGCGGAAAACTAACATTTTGTGTGTTGGGAAAAAAGCCGAACGCGAATTCTGCCGTGCTCCTACATTAGATGCGCGCCAACGGCCATACCATGATGGATACACGGTTCTCGTCCGATCACCGAAGTTAAGCATCATTGGGCCCAGTTAGTACTTGGATGGGTGACCACCTGGGAAACCTGGGTGCTGTTGGCTACCTTCCTTTTTTTTTTTTTCGTTTTCGTATTATGTCGCTACCCCTGCCAGCCCAATTTTCAAACTGCCTTTCTGTTGTGACAAAGATGCTTCCTTATGCCTTTTAAACTACTGTAATGGTACGAAAATGCAGTAATTAACTCGGTTTGAGGGAGAATGTGCTAACCAAGTTTGCCAAGAAGACTTTGAAAACGACAAAACTGTACGAATCGGCAGGTGATTTCTGAAATACGTCACCGCCTATTGTTGTGTAGGAGTGTAGAGTTCCAAATTTGGTTTGTAATCATGACTTTATTCCTTAGTCGTCTCGTCTCGTCCCGCAGACGTTTGTCGTGCTTGCGCTGTCATATGGACCACGACCCCGAGCGGCAGCGAGCGGCAGTCGAGCAAAGTCGGGACAAGTCGGGACGCGGACAGGGACAGGAATGGTGTGAATGCACTGCAAACTACGCAGACACCTGGTGTGAGGCGAGGCGAGGCGAGGCGAGGAAGCCCACATCGCTACCAGTGGCGCCCTCCAGCACGACACTGCACCACCCCGCACAGGCCTCTCCGCTGGACACCAGGGACAAGATGCGTCCTCCGCTAGTGTCGAAGGCTGCACGCGCCCAGCGAATGACAGGAGGTGCAACGAGCAGCAGTGCGTCTCACACACGCGGCGGTGGGGCGCGCCCCCCGCACGCGTCCTCGAGGAACTGGCTGTTGCGGAAGGAAGTGCTTTCGTCAAATGCGGCGGAAAACTAACATTTTGTGTGTTGGGAAAAAAGCCGAACGCGAATTCTGCCGTGCTCCTACATTAGATGCGCGCCAACGGCCATACCATGATGGATACACCGGTTCTCGTCCGATCACCGAAGTTAAGCATCATTGGGCCCAGTTAGTACTTGGATGGTGACCACTGGGAAACCTGGGTGCTGTTGGCTACCTTCCTTTTTTTTTTTTCGTTTTCGTATTATGTCGCTACCCCTGCCAGCCCAATTTTCAAACTGCCTTTCTGTTGTGACAAAGATGCTTCCTTATGCCTTTTAAACTACTGTAATGGTACGAAAATGCAGTAATTAACTCGGTTTGAGGGAGAATGTGCTAACCAAGTTTGCCAAGAAGACTTTGAAAACGACAAAACTGTACGAATCGGCAGGTGATTTCTGAAATACGTCACCGCCTATTGTTGTGTAGGAGTGTAGAGTTCCAAATTTGGTTTGTAATCATGACTTTATTCCTTAGTCGTCTCGTCTCGTCCCGCAGACGTTTGGTCGTGCTTGCGCTGTCATATGGACCACGACCCGAGCGGCAGCGAGCGGCAGTCGAGCAAAGTCGGGACAAGTCGGGACGCGGGACAGGGACAGGAATGGTGTGAATGCACTGCAAACTACGCAGACACCTGGTGTGAGGCGAGGCGAGGCGAGGCGAGGAAGCCCACATCGCTACCAGTGGCGCCCTCCAGCACGACACTGCACCACCCCGCACAGTCCCTCCGCTGGACACCAGGGACAAGATGCGTCCTCCGCTAGTGTCGAAGGCTGCACGCGCCCAGCGAATGACAGGAGGTGCAACGAGCAGCAGTGCGTCTCACACACGCGGCGGTGGGGCGCGCCCCCCGCACGCGTCCTCGAGAACTGGCTGTTGCGGAAGGAAGTGCTTTCGTCAAATGCGGGCGGAAAACTAACATTTTGTGTGTTGGGAAAAAAGCCGAACGCGAATTCTGCCGTGCTCCTACATTAGATGCGCGCCAACGGCCATACCATGATGGATACACCGGTTCTCGTCCGATCACCGAAGTTAAGCATCATTGGGCCCAGTTAGTACTTGGATGGGTGACCACCTGGGAAACCTGGGTGCTGTTGGCTACCTTCCTTTTTTTTTTTTTTTCGTTTTCGTATTATGTCGCTACCCCTGCCAGCCAATTTTCAAACTGCCTTTCTGTTGTGACAAAGATGCTTCCTTATGCCTTTTAAACTACTGTAATGGTACGAAAATGCAGTAATTAACTCGGTTTGAGGGAGAATGTGCTAACCAAGTTTGCCAAGAAGACTTTGAAAACGACAAAACTGTACGAATCGGCAGGTGATTTCTGAAATACGTCACCGCCTATTGTTGTGTAGGAGTGTAGAGTTCCAAATTTGGTTTGTAATCATGACTTTATTCCTTAGTCGTCTCGTCTCGTCCCGCAGACGTTTGTCGTGCTTGCGCTGTCATATGGACCACGACCCGAGCGGCAGCGAGCGGCAGTCGAGCAAAGTCGGGACAAGTCGGGACGCGACAGGGACAGGAATGGTGTGAATGCACTGCAAACTACGCAGACTACCTGGTGTGAGGCGAGGCGAGGCGAGGCGAGGAAGCCCACATCGCTACCAGTGGCGCCCTCCAGCACGACACTGCACCACCCCGCACAGGCCCTCCGGCTGGACACCAGGGACAAGATGCGTCCTCCGCTAGTGTCGAAGGCTGCACGCGCCCAGCGAATGACAGGAGGTGCAACGAGCAGCAGTGCGTCTCACACACGCGGCGGTGGGGCGCGCCCCCCGCACGCGTCCTCGAGGAACTGGCTGTTGCGGAAGGAAGTGCTTTCGTCAAATGCGGCGGAAAACTAACATTTTGTGTGTTGGGAAAAAAGCCGAACGCGAATTCTGCCGTGCTCCTACATTAGATGCGCGCCAACGGCCATACCATGATGGATACACCGGTTCTCGTCCGATCACCGAAGTTAAGCATCATTGGGCCCAGTTAGTACTTGGATGGGTGACCACCTGGGAAACCTGGGTGCTGTTGGCTACCTTCCTTTTGTTTTTTTTTCGTTTTCGTATTATGTCGCTACCCCTGCCAGCCCAATTTTCAAACTGCCTTTCTGTTGTGACAAAGATGCTTCCTTATGCCTTTAAACTACTGTAATGGTACGAAAATGCAGTAATTAACTCGGTTTGAGGGAGAATGTGCTAACCAAGTTTGCCAAGAAGACTTTGAAAACGACAAAACTGTACGAATCGGCAGGTGATTTCTGAAATACGTCACCGCCTATTGTTGTGTAGGAGTGTAGAGTTCCAAATTGGTTTGTAATCATGACTTTATTCCTTAGTCGTCTCGTCTCGTCCCGCAGACGTTTGTCGTGCTTGCGCTGTCATATGGACCACGACCCGAGCGGCAGCGAGCGGCAGTCGAGCAAAGTCGGGACAAGTCGGGACGCGGACAGGGACAGGAATGGTGTGAATGCACTGCAAACTACGCAGACACCTGGTGTGAGGCGAGGCGAGGCGAGGCGAGGAAGCCCACATCGCTACCAGTGGCGCCCTCCAGCACGACACTGCACCACCCCGCACAGGCCCTCCGCTGGACACCAGGGACAAGATGCGTCCTCCGCTAGTGTCGAAGGCTGCACGCGCCCAGCGAATGACAGGAGGTGCAACGAGCAGCAGTGCGTCTCACACACGCGGCGGTGGGGCGCGCCCCCCCGCACGCGTCCTCGAGGAACTGGCTGTTGCGGAAGGAAGTGCTTTCGTCAAATGCGGCGGAAACTAACATTTTGTGTGTTGGGAAAAAAGCCGAACGCGAATTCTGCCGTGCTCCTACATTAGATGCGCGCCAACGGCCATACCATGATGGATACACCGGTTCTCGTCCGATCACCGAAGTTAAGCATCATTGGGCCCAGTTAGTACTTGGATGGGTGACCACCTGGGAAACCTGGGTGCTGTTGGCTACCTTCCTTTTTTTTTTTTCGTTTTCGTATTATGTCGCTACCCCTGCCAGCCCAATTTTCAAACTGCCTTTCTGTTGTGACAAAGATGCTTCCTTATGCCTTTTAAACTACTGTAATGGTACGAAAATGCAGTAATTAACTCGGTTTGAGGGAGAATGTGCTAACCAAGTTTGCCAAGAAGACTTTGAAAAACGACAAAACTGTACGAATCGGCAGGTGATTTCTGAAATACGTCACCGCCTATTGTTGTGTAGGAGTGTAGAGTTCCAAATTTGGTTTGTAATCATGACTTTATTCCTTAGTCGTCTCGTCTCGTCCCGCAGACGTTTGTCGTGCTTGCGCTGTCATATGGACCACGACCCGAGCGGCAGCGAGCGGCAGTCGAGCAAAGTCGGGACAAGTCGGGACGCGGACAGGGACAGGAATGGTGTGAATGCACTGCAAACTACGCAGACACCTGGTGTGAGGCGAGGCGAGGCGAGGCGAGGAAGCCCACATCGCTACCAGTGGCGCCCTCCAGCACGACACTGCACCACCCCGCACAGGCCCTCCGCTGGACACCAGGGACAAGATGCGTCCTCCGCTAGTGTCGAAGGCTGCACGCGCCCAGCGAATGACAGGAGGTGCAACGAGCAGCAGTGCGTCTCACACACGCGGCGGTGGGGCGCGCCCCTCCGCACGCGTCCTCGAGGAACTGGCTGTTGCGGAAGGAAGTGCTTTCGTCAAATGCGGCGGAAAACTAACATTTTGTGTGTTGGGAAAAAAGCCGAACGCGAATTCTGCCGTGCTCCCTACATTATATGCGCGCCAACGGCCATACCATGATGGATTACACCGGTTCTCGTCCGATCACCGAAGTTAAGCATCATTGGGCCCAGTTAGTACTTGGATGGGTGACCACCTGGGAAACCTGGGTGCTGTTGGCTACCTTCCTTTTTTTTTTTTTCGTTTTCGTATTATGTCGCTACCCCTGCCAGCCCAATTTTCAAACTGCCTTTCTGTTGTGACAAAGATGCTTCCTTATGCCTTTTAAACTACTGTAATGGTACGAAAATGCAGTAATTAACTCGGTTTGAGGGAGAATGTGCTAACCAAGTTTGCCAAGAAGACTTTGAAAACGACAAAACTGTACGAATCGGCAGGTGATTTCTGAAATACGTCACCGCCTATTGTTGTGTAGGAGTGTAGAGTTCCAAATTTGGTTTGTAATCATGACTTTATTCCTTAGTCGTCTCGTCTCGTCCCGCAGACGTTTGTCGTGCTTGCGCTGTCATATGGACCACGACCCGAGCGGCAGCGAGCGGCAGTCGAGCAAAGTCGGGACAAGTCGGGACGCGGACAGGGACAGGAATGGTGTGAATGCACTGCAAACTACGCAGACACCTGGTGTGAGCGAGGCGAGGCGAGGCGAGGAAGCCCACATCGCTACCCAGTGGCGCCCTCCAGCACGACACTGCACCACCCCGCACAGGCCCTCCGCTGGACACCAGGGACAAGATGCGTCCTCCGCTAGTGTCGAAGACTGCACGCGCCCAGCGAATGACAGGAGGTGCAACGAGCAGCAGTGCGTCTCACACACGCGGCGGTGGGGCGCGCCCCCCGCACGCGTCCTCGAGGAACTGGCTGTTGCGGAAGGAAGTGCTTTCGTCAAATGCGGCGGAAAACTAACATTTTGTGTGTTGGGAAAAAAGCCGAACGCGAATTCTGCCGTGCTCCTACATTAGATGCGCGCCAACGGCCATACCATGATGGATACACCGGTTCTCGTCCGATCACCGAAGTTAAGCATCATTGGGCCCAGGTAGTACTTGGATGGGTGACCACCTGGGAAACCTGGGTGCTGTTGGCTACCTTCCTTTTTTTTTTTTTCGTTTTCGTATTATGTCGCTACCCCTGCCAGCCCAATTTTCAAACTGCCTTCTGTTGTGACAAAGATGCTTCCTTATGCCTTTTAAACTACTGTAATGGTACGAAAATGCAGTAATTAACTCGGTTTGAGGGAGAATGTGCTAACCAAGTTTGCCAAGAAGACTTTGAAAACGACAAAACTGTACGAATCGGCAGGTGATTTCTGAAATACGTCACCGCCTATTGTTGTGTAGGAGTGTAGAGTTCCAAATTTTGGTTTGTAATCATGACTTTATTCCTTAGTCGTCTCGTCTCGTCCCGCAGACGTTTGTCGTGCTTGCGCTGTCATATGGACCACGACCCGAGCGGCAGCGAGCGGCAGTCGAGCAAAGTCGGGACAAGTCGGGACGCGGGACAGGGACAGGAATGGTGTGAATGCACTGCAAACTACGCAGACACCTGGTGTGAGGCGAGGCGAGGCGAGGCGAGGAAGCCCACATCGCGCTACCAGTGGCGCCCTCAGCACGACACTGCACCACCCCGCACAGGCCCTCCGCTGGACACCAGGGACAAGATGCGTCCTCCGCTAGTGTCGAAGGCTGCACGCGCCCAGCGAATGACAGGAGGTGCAACGAGCAGCAGTGCGTCTCACACACGCGGCGGTGGGGCGCGCCCCCCGCACGCGTCCTCGAGGAACTGGGCTGTTGCGGAAGGAAGTGCTTTCGTCAAATGCGGCGGAAAACTAACATTTTGTGTGTTGGGAAAAAAGCCGAACGCGAATTCTGCCGTGCTCCTACATTAGATGCGCGCCAACGGCCATACCATGATGTGATACACCGGTTCTCGTCCGATCACCGAAGTTAAGCATCCATTGGGCCCAGTTAGTACTTGGATGGGTGACCACCTGGGAAACCTGGGTGCTGTTGGCTACCTTCCTTTTTTTTTTTTTCGTTTTCGTATTATGTCGCTACCCCTGCCAGCCCAATTTTCAAACTGCCTTTCTGTTGTGACAAAGATGCTTCCTTATGCCTTTTAAACTACTGTAATGGTACGAAAATGCAGTAATTAACTCGGTTTGAGGGAGAATGTGCTAACCAAGTTTGCCAAGAAGACTTTGAAAACGACAAAACTGTACGAATCGGCAGGTGATTTCTGAAATACGTCACCGCCTATATGTTGTGTAGGAGTGTAGAGTTCCAATTTGGTTTGTAATCATGACTTTATTCCTTAGTCGTCTCGTCTCGTCCGCAGACGTTTGTCGTGCTTGCGCTGTCATATGGACCACGAACCCGAGCGGCAGCGAGCGGCAGTCGAGCAAAGTCGGGACAAGTCGGGACGCGGACAGGGACAGGAATGGTGTGAATGCACTGCAAACTACGCAGACACCTGGTGTGAGGCGAGGCGAGGCGAGGCGAGGAAGCCCACATCGCTACCAGTGGCGCCCTCCAGCACGACACTTGCACCACCCCGCACAGGCCCTCCGCTGGGACACCAGGGACAAGATGCGTCCTCCGCTAGTGTCGAAGGCTGCACGCGCCCAGCGAATGACAGGAGGTGCAACGAGCAGCAGTGCGTCTCACACACGCGGCGGTGGGGCGCGCCCCCCGCACGCGTCCTCGAGGAACTGGCTGTTGCGGAAGGAAGTGCTTTCGTCAAATGCGGCGGAAAACTAACATTTTGTGTGTTGGGAAAAAAGCCGAACGCGAATTCTGCCGTGCTCCTACATTAGATGCGCGCCAACGGCCATACCATGATGGATACACCGGTTCTCGTCCGATCACCGAAGTTAAGCATCATTGGGCCCAGTTAGTACTTGGATGGGTGACCACCTGGGAAACCTGGGTGCTGTTGGCTACCTTCCTTTTTTTTTTTTTTCGTTTTCGTATTATGTCGCTACCCCTGCCCAGCCCAATTTTCAAACTGCCTTTCTGTTGTGACAAAGATGCTTCCTTATGCCTTTAAACTACTGTAATGGTACGAAAATGCAGTAATTAACTCGGTTTGAGGGAGAATGTGCTAACCAAGTTTGCCAAGAAGACTTTGAAAACGACAAAACTGTACGAATCGGCAGGTGATTTCTGAAATACGTCACCGCCTATTGTTGTGTAGGAGTGTAGAGTTCCAAATTTGGTTTGTAATCATGACTTTATTCCTTAGTCGTCTCGTCTCGTCCCGCAGACGTTTGTCGTGCTTGCGCTGTCATATGGACCACGACCCGAGCGGCAGCGAGCGGCAGTCGAGCAAAGTCGGGACAAGTCGGGACGCGGACAGGGACAGGAATGGTGTGAATGCACTGCAAACTACGCAGACACCTGGTGTGAGGCGAGGCGAGGCGAGGCGAGGAAGCCCACATCGCTACCAGTGGCGCCCTCCAGCACGACACTGCACCACCCCGCACAGGCCCTTCCGCTGGACACCAGGACAAGATGCGTCCTCCGCTAGTGTCGAAGGCTGCACGCGCCCAGCGAATGACAGGAGGTGCAACGAGCAGCAGTGCGTCTCACACACGCGGCGGTGGGGCGCGCCCCCCGCACGCGTCCTCGAGGAACTGGCTGTTGCGGAAGGAAGTGCTTTCGTCAAATGCGGCGGAAAACCTAACATTTTGTGTGTTGGGAAAAAGCCGAACGCGAATTCTGCCGTGCTCCTACATTAGATGCGCGCCAACGGCATACCATGATGGATACACCGGTTCTCGGTCCGATCACCGAAGTTAAGCATCATTGGGCCCAGTTAGTACTTGGATGGGTGACCATGGGTGACCACCTGGGAAACCTGGGTGCTGTTGGCTACCTTCCTTTTTTTTTCTTTTTCGTTTTCGTATTATGTCGCTACCCCTGCCAGCCCCAATTTTCAAACTGCCTTTCTGTTGTGACAAAGATGCTTCCTTATGCCTTTTAAACTACTGTAATGGTACGAAAATGCAGTAATTAACTCGGTTTGAGGGAGAATGTGCTACCAAGTTTGCCAAGAAGACTTTGAAAACGACAAAACTGTACGAATCGGCAGGTGATTCTGAAATACGTCACCGCCTATTGTTGTGTAGGAGTGTAGAGTTCCAAATTGGTTTGTAATCATGACTTTATTCCTTAGTCGTCTCGTCTCGTCCCGCAGACGTTTGTCGTGCTTGCGCTGTCATATGGACCACGACCCGAGCGGCAGCGAGCGGCAGTCGAGCAAAGTCGGGACAAGTCGGGACGCGGACAGGGACAGGAATGGTGTGAATGCACTGCAAACTACGCAGACACCTGGTGTGAGGCGAGGCGAGGCGAGGCGAGGAAGCCCACATCGCTACCAGTGGCGCCCTCCAGCACGACACTGCACCACCCCGCACAGGCCCTCCGCTGGACACCAGGGACAAGATGCGTCCTCCGCTAGTGTCGAAGGCTGCACGCGCCCAGCGAATGACAGGAGGTGCAACGAGCAGCAGTGCGTCTCACACACGCGGCGGTGGGGCGCGCCCCCCGCACGCGTCCTCGAGAACTGGCTGTTGCGGAAGGAAGTGCTTTCGTCAAATGCGGCGGAAAACTAACATTTTGTGTGTTGGGAAAAAAGCCGAACGCGAATTCTGCCGTGCTCCTACATTAGATGCGCGCCAACGGCCATACCATGATGGATACACCGGTTCTCGTCGATCACCGAAGTTAAGCATCATTGGGCCCAGTTAGTACTTGGATGGGTGACCACCTGGGAAACCTGGGTGCTGTGGCTACCTTCCTTTTTTTTCTTTTTCGTTTTCGTATTATGTCGCTACCCCTGCCAGCCCAATTTTCAAACTGCCTTTCTGTTGTGACAAAGATGCTTCCTTATGCCTTTTAAACTACTGTAATGGTACGAAAATGCAGTAATTAACTCGGTTTGAGGGAGAATGTGCTAACCAAGTTTGCCAAGAAGACTTTGAAAACGACAAAACTGTACGAATCGGCAGGTGATTTCTGAAATACGTCACCGCCTATTGTTGTGTAGGGAGTGTAGAGTTCCAAATTTGGTTTGTAATCATGACTTTATTCCTTAGTCGTCTCGTCTCGTCCCGCAGACGTTTGTCGTGCTTGCGCTGTCATATGGACCACGACCCGAGCGGCAGCGAGCGGCAGTCGAGCAAAGTCGGGACAAGTCGGGACGCGGACAGGGACAGGAATGGTGTGAATGCACTGCAAACTACGCAGACACCTGGTGTGAGGCGAGGCGAGGCGAGGCGAGGAAGCCCACATCGCTACCTAGTGGCGCCCTCCAGCACGACACTGCACCACCCCGCACAGGCCCTCCGCTGGACACCAGGGACAAGATGCGTCCTCCGCTAGTGCCGAAGGCTGCACGCGCCCAGCGAATGACAGGAGGTGCAACGAGCAGCAGTGCGTCTCACACACGCGGCGGTGGGGCGCGCCCCCCCGCACGCGTCCTCGAGGAACTGGCTGTTGCGGAAGGAAGTGCTTTCGTCAAATGCGGGCGGAAAAACTAACATTTTGTGTGTTGGGAAAAAAGCCGAACGCGAATTCTGCCGTGCTCCTACATTAGATGCGCGCCAACGGCCATACCATGATGGATACACCGGTTCTCGTCCGATCACCGAAGTTAAGCATCATTGGGCCCAGTTAGTACTTGGATGGGTGACCACCTGGGAAACCTGGGTGCTGTTGGCTACCTTCCTTTTTTTTTTTTTCGTTTTCGTATTATGTCGCTACCCCTGCCAGCCCAATTTTCAAACTGCCTTTCTGTTGTGACAAAGATGCTTCCTTATGCCTTTTAAACTACTGTAATGGTACGAAAATGCAGTAATTAACTCGGTTTGAGGGAGAATGTGCTAACCAAGTTTGCCAAGAAGACTTTGAAAACGACAAAACTGTACGAATCGGCAGGTGATTTCTGAAATACGTCACCTGCCTATTGTTGTGTAGGAGTGTAGAGTTCCAAATTTGGTTTGTAATCATGACTTTATTCCTTAGTCGTCTCGTCTCGTCCCGCAGACGTTTGTCGTGCTTGCGCTGTCATATGGACCACGACCCGAGCGGCAGCGAGCGGCAGTCGAGCAAAGTCGGGACAAGTCGGGACGCGGACAGGGACAGGAATGGTGTGAATGCACTGCAAACTACGCAGACACCTGGTGTGAGGCGAGGCGAGGCGAGGCGAGGAAGCCCACATCGCTACCAGTGGCGCCCTCCAGCACGACACTGCACCACCCCGCACAGGCCCTCCGCTGGACACCAGGGACAAGATGCGTCCTCCGCTAGTGCCGAAGGCTGCACGCGCCCAGCGAATGACAGGAGGTGCAACGAGCAGCAGTGCGTCTCACACACGCGGCGGTGGGGCGCGCCCCCCGCACGCGTCCTCGAGGAACTGGCTGTTGCGGAAGGAAGTGCTTTCGTCAAATGCGGCGGAAAACTAACATTTTGTGTGTTGGGAAAAAAGCCGAACGCGAATTCTGCCGTGCTCCTACATTAGATGCGCGCCAACGGCCATACCATGATGGATACACCGGTTCTCGTCCGATCACCGAAGTTAAGCATCATTGGGCCCAGTTAGTACTTGGATGGGTGACCACCTGGGAAACCTGGGTGCTGTGGCTACCTTCCTTTTTTTTTTTTTTCGTTTTCGTATTATGTCGCTACCCCTGCCAGCCCAATTTTCAAACTGCCTTTCTGTTGTGACAAAGATGCTTCCTTATGCCTTTTAAACTACTGTAATGGTACGAAAATGCAGTAATTAACTCGGTTTGAGGGAGAATGTGCTAACCAAGTTTGCCAAGAAGACTTGAAAACGACAAAACTGTACGAATCGGCAGGTGATTTCTGAAATACGTCACCGCCTATTGTTGTGTAGGAGTGTAGAGTTCCAAATTTGGTTTGTAATCATGACTTTATTCCTTAGTCGTCTCGTCTCGTCCCGCAGACGTTTGTCGTGCTTGCGCTGTCATATGGACCACGACCCGAGCGGCAGCGAGCGGCAGTCGAGCAAAGTCGGGACAAGTCGGGACGCGGACAGGGACAGGAATGGTGTGAATGCACTGCAAACTACGCAGACACCTGGTGTGAGGCGAGGCGAGGCGAGGCGAGGAAGCCCACATCGCTACCAGTGGCGCCCTCCAGCACGACACTGCACCACCCCGCACAGGCCCTCCGCTGGACACCAGGGACAAGATGCGTCCTCCGCTAGTGTCGAAGGCTGCACGCGCCCAGCGAATGACAGGAGGTGCAACGAGCAGCAGTGCGTCTCACACACGCGGCGGTGGGGCGCGCCCCCCGCACGCGTCCTCGAGGAACTGGCTGTTGCGGAAGGAAGTGCTTTCGTCAAATGCGGCGGAAAACTAACATTTTGTGTGTTGGGAAAAAAGCCGAACGCGAATTCTGCCGTGCTCCTACATTAGATGCGCGCCAACGGCCATACCATGATGGATACACCGGTTCTCGTCCGATCACCGAAGTTAAGCATCATTGGGCCCAGTTAGTACTTGGATGGGTGACCACCTGGGAAACCTGGGTGCTGTTGGCTACCTTCCTTTTTTTTCTTTTTCGTTTTCGTATTATGTCGCTACCCCTTGCCAGCCCAATTTCAAACTGCCTTTCTGTTGTGACAAAGATGCTTCCTTATGCCTTTAAACTACTGTAATGGTACGAAAATGCAGTAATTAACTCGGTTTGAGGGAGAATGTGCTAACCAAGTTTGCCAAGAAGACTTTGAAAACGACAAAACTGTACGAATCGGCAGGTGATTTCTGAAATACGTCACCGCCTATTGTTGTGTAGGAGTGTAGAGTTCCAAATTTGGTTTGTAATCATGACTTTATTCCTTAGTCGTCTCGTCTCGTCCCGCAGACGTTTGTCGTGCTTGCGCTGTCATATGGACCACGACCCGAGCGGCAGCGAGCGGCAGTCGAGCAAAGTCGGGACAAGTCGGGACGCGGACAGGGACAGGAATGGTGTGAATGCACTGCAAACTACGCAGACACCTGGTGTGAGGCGAGGCGAGGCGAGGCGAGGAAGCCCACATCGCTACCCAGTGGCGCCCTCCAGCACGACACTGCACCACCCCGCACAGGCCCTCCGCTGGACACCAGGGACAAGATGCGTCCTCCGCTAGTGCCGAAGGCTGCACGCGCCCAGCGAATGACAGGAGGTGCAACGAGCAGCAGTGCGTCTCACACACGCGGCGGTGGGGCGCGCCCCCCCGCACGCGTCCTCGAGGAACTGGCTGTTGCGGAAGGAAGTGCTTTCGTCAAATGCGGCGGAAAACTAACATTTTGTGTGTTGGGAAAAAAGCCGAACGCGAATTCTGCCGTGCTCCTACATTAGATGCGCGCCAACGGCCATACCATGATGGATACACCGGTTCTCGTCCGATCACCGAAGTTAAGCATCATTGGGCCCAGTTAGTACTTGGATGGGTGACCACCTGGGAAACCTGGGTGCTGTTGGCTACCTTCCTTTTTTTTTTTTTTTCGTTTTCGTATTATGTCGCTACCCCTGCCAGCCCAATTTTCAAACTGCCTTTCTGTTGTGACAAAGATGCTTCCTTATGCCTTTTAAACTACTGTAATGGTACGAAAATGCAGTAATTAACTCGGTTTGAGGGAGAATGTGCTAACCAAGTTTGCCAAGAAGACTTTGAAAACGACAAAACTGTACGAATCGGCAGGTGATTTCTGAAATACGTCACCGCCTATTGTTGTGTAGGAGTGTAGAGTTCCAAATTTGGTTTGTAATCATGACTTTATTCCTTAGTCGTCTCGTCTCGTCCCGCAGACGTTTGTCGTGCTTGCGCTGTCATATGGACCACGACCCGAGCGGCAGCGAGCGGCAGTCGAGCAAAGTCGGGACAAGTCGGGACGCGGACAGGGACAGGAATGGTGTGAATGCACTGCAAACTACGCAGACACCTGGTGTGAGGCGAGGCGAGGCGAGGCGAGGAAGCCCACATCGCTACCAGTGGGCGCCCTCCAGCACGACACTGCACCACCCCGCACAGGCCCTCCGCTGGACACCAGGGACAAGATGCGTCTCTCCGCTAGTGCCGAAGGCTGCACGCGCCCAGCGAATGACAGGAGGTGCAACGAGCAGCAGTGCGTCTCACACACGCGGCGGTGGGGCGCGCCCCCCGCACGCGTCCTCGAGGAACTGGCTGTTGCGGAAGGAAGTGCTTTCGTCAAATGCGGCGGAAAACTAACATTTTGTGTGTTGGGAAAAAAGCCGAACGCGAATTCTGCCGTGCTCCTACATTAGATGCGCGCCAACGGCCATACCATGATGGATACACGGTTCTCGTCCGATCACCGAAGTTAAGCATCATTGGGCCCAGTTAGTACTTGGATGGGTGACCACCTGGGAAACCTGGGTGCTGTTGGCTACCTTCCTTTTTTTTTTTTTTCGTTTTCGTATTATGTCGCTACCCCTGCCAGCCCCAATTTTCAAAACTGCCTTTCTGTTGTGACAAAGATGCTTCCTTATGCCTTTTCAAACTACTGTAATGGTACGAAAATGCAGTAATTAACTCGGTTTGAGGGAGAATGTGCTAACCAAGTTTGCCAAGAAGACTTTGAAAAACGACAAAACTGTACGAATCGGCAGGTGATTTCTGAAATACGTCACCGCCTATTGTTGTGTAGGAGTGTAGAGTTCCAAATTTGGTTTGTAATCATGAGCTTTATTCCTTAGTCGTCTCGTCTCGTCCCGCAGACGTTTGTCGTGCTTGCGCTGTCATATGGACCACGACCCGAGCGGCAGCGAGCGGCAGTCGAGCAAAGTCGGGACAAGTCGGACGCGGACAGGGACAGGAATGGTGTGAATGCACTGCAAACTACGCAGACACCTGGTGTGAGGCGAGGCGAGGCGAGGCGAGAAGCCCACATCGCTACCAGTGGCGCCCTCCAGCACGACACTGCCACCCACCCCGCACAGGCCCTCCGCTGGACACCAGGGACAAGATGCGTCCTCCGCTAGTGCCGAAGGCTGCACGCGCCCAGCGAATGACAGGAGGTGCAACGAGCACAGCAGTGCGTCTCACACACGCGGCGGTGGGGCGCGCCCCCCGCACGCGTCCTCGAGGAACTGGCTGTTGCGGAAGGAAGTGCTTTCGTCAAATGCGGCGGAAAACTAACATTTTGTGTGTTGGGAAAAAAGCCGAACGCGAATTCTGCCGTGCTCCTACATTAGATGCGCGCCAACGGCCATACCATGATGGATACACCGGTTCTCGTCCGATCACCGAAGTTAAGCATCATTGGGCCCAGTTAGTACTTGGATGGGTGACCACCTGGGAAACCTGGGTGCTGTTGGCTACCTTCCTTTTTTTTTTTTTTTCGTTTTCGTATTATGTCGCTACCCCTGCCAGCCCAATTTTCAAACTGCCTTTCTGTTGTGACAAAGATGCTTCCTTATGCCTTTTAAACTACTGTAATGGTACGAAAATGCAGTAATTAACTCGGTTTGAGGGAGAATGTGCTAACCAAGTTTGCCAAGAAGACTTTGAAAACGACAAAACTGTACGAATCGGCAGGTGATTTCTGAAATACGTCACCGCCTATTGTTGTGTAGGAGTGTAGAGTTCCAAATTTGGTTTGTAATCATGACTTTATTCCTTAGTCGTCTCGTCTCGTCCCGCAGACGTTTGTCGTGCTTGCGCTGTCATATGGACCCACGACCCGAGCGGCAGCGAGCGGCAGTCGAGCAAAGTCGGGACAAGTCGGGACGCGGACAGGGACAGGAATGGTGTGAATGCACTGCAAACTACGCAGACACCTGGTGTGAGGCGAGGCGAGGCGAGGCGAGGAAGCCCACATCGCTACCAGTGGCGCCCTCCAGCACGACACTGCACCACCCCGCACAGGCCCTCCGCTGGACACCAGGGACAAGATGCGTCCTCCGCTAGTGCCGAAGGCTGCACGCGCCCAGCGAATGACAGGAGGTGCAACGAGCAGCAGTGCGTCTCACACCACGCGGCGGTGGGGCGCGCCCACCCGCACGCGTCCTCGAGGAACTGGCTGTTGCGGAAGGAAGTGCTTTCGTCAAATGCGGCGGAAAACTAACATTTTGTGTGTTGGGAAAAAAGCCGAACGCGAATTCTGCCGTGCTCCTACATTAGATGCGCGCCAACGGCCATACCATGATGGATACACCGGTTCTCGTCCGATCACCGAAGTTAAGCATCATTGGGCCCAGTTAGTACTTGGATGGGTGACCACCTGGGAAACCTGGGTGCTGTTGGCTACCTTCCTTTTTTTTTTTTTTTCGTTTTCGTATTATGTCGCTACCCCTGCCAGCCCAATTTTCAAACTGCCTTTCTGTTGTGACAAAGATGCTTCCTTATGCCTTTTAAACTACTGTAATGGTACGAAAATGCAGTAATTAACTCGGTTTGAGGGAGAATGTGCTAACCAAGTTTGCCAAGAAGACTTTGAAAACGACAAAACTGTACGAATCGGCAGGTGATTTCTGAAATACGTCACCGCCTATTGTTGTGTAGGAGTGTAGAGTTCCAAATTTGGTTTGTAATCATGACTTTATTCCTTAGTCGTCTCGTCTCGTCCCGCAGACGTTTGTCGTGCTTGCGCTGTCATATGGACCACGACCCGAGCGGCAGCGAGCGGCAGTCGAGCAAAGTCGGGACAAGTCGGGACGCGGACAGGGACAGGAATGGTGTGAATGCACTGCAAACTACGCAGACACCTGGTGTGAGGCGAGGCGAGGCGAGGCGAGGAAGCCCCACATCGCTACCAGTGGCGCCCTCCAGCACGACACTGCACCACCCCGCACAGGCCCTCCGCTGGACACCAGGGACAAGATGCGTCCTCCGCTAGTGCCGAAGGCTGCACGCGCCCAGCGAATGACAGGAGGTGCAACGAGCAGCAGTGCGTCTCACACACGCGGCGGTGGGGCGCGCCCCCCGCACGCGTCCTCGAGGAACTGGCTGTTGCGGAAGGAAGTGCTTTCGTCAAATGCGGCGGAAAACTAACATTTTGTGTGTTGGAAAAAAAGCCGAACGCGAATTCTGCCGTGCTCCTACATTAGATGCGCGCCAACGGCCATACCATGATGGATACACCGGTTCTCGTCCGATCACCGAAGTTAAGCATCATTGGGCCCAGTTAGTACTTGGATGGGTGACCACCTGGGAAACCTGGGTGCTGTTGGCTACCTTCCTTTTTTTTTTTTTTCGTTTTCGTATTATGTCGCTACCCCTGCCAGCCCAATTTTCAAACTGCCTTTCTGTTGTGACAAAGATGCTTCCTTATGCCTTTTAAACTACTGTAATGGTACGAAAATGCAGTAATTAACTCGGTTTGAGGGAGAATGTGCTAACCAAGTTTGCCAAGAAGACTTTGAAAACGACAAAACTGTACGAATCGGCAGGTGATTTCTGAAATACGTCACCGCCTATTGTTTGTGTAGGAGTGTAGAGTTCCAAATTTGGTTTGTAATCATGACTTTATTCCTTAGTCGTCTCGTCTCGTCCCGCAGACGTTTGTCGTGCTTGCGCTGTCATATGGACCACGACCCGAGCGGCAGCGAGCGGCAGTCGAGCAAAGTCGGACAAGTCGGGACGCGGACAGGGACAGGAATGGTGTGAATGCACTGCAAACTACGCAGACACCTGGTGTGAGGCGAGGCGAGGCGCTGCACCACCCCGCACAGGCCCTCCGCTGGACACCAGGGACAAGATGCGTCCTCCGCTAGTGCCGAAGGCTGCACGCGCCCAGCGAATGACAGGAGGTGCAACGAGCAGCAGTGCGTCTCACACACGCGGCGGTGGGGCGCGCCCCCCGCACGCGTCCTCGAGGAACTGGCTGTTGCGGAAGGAAGTGCTTTCGTCAAATGCGGCGGAAAACTAACATTTTGTGTGTTGGGAAAAAAGCCGAACGCGAATTCTGCCGTGCTCCTACGTTAGATGCGCGCCAACGGCCATACCATGATGGATACACCGGTTCTCGTCCGATCACCGAAGTTAAGCATCATTGGGCCCAGTTAGTACTTGGATGGGTGACCACCTGGGAAACCTGGGTGCTGTTGGCTACCTTCCTTTTTTTTTTTTTCGTTTTCGTATTATGTCGCTACCCCTGCCAGCCCAATTTTCAAACTGCCTTTCTGTTGTGACAAAGATGCTTCCTTATGCCTTTTAAACTACTGTAATGGTACGAAAATGCAGTAATTAACTCGGTTTGAGGGAGAATGTGCTAACCAAGTTTGCAAAGAAGACTATGAAAACGACAAAACAGTACGAATCGGCAGGTGATTTCTGAAATACGTCACCGCCTATTGTTGTGTAGGAGTGTAGAGTTCCAAATTTGGTTTGTAATCATGACTTTATTCCTTAGTCGTCTCGTCTCGTCCCGCAGACGTTTGTCGTGCTTGCGCTGTCATATGGACCACGACCCGAGCGGCAGCGAGCGGCAGTCGAGCAAAGTCGGGACAAGTCGGGACGCGGACAGGGACAGGAATGGTGTGAATGCACTGCAAACTACGCAGACACCTGGTGTGAGGCGAGGCGAGGCGAGGCGAGGAAGCCCACATCGCTACCAGTGGCGCCCTCCAGCACGACACTGCACCACCCCGCACAGGCCCTCCGCTGGACACCAGGGACAAGATGCGTCCTCCGCTAGTGCCGAAGGCTGCACGCGCCCAGCGAATGACAGGAGGTGCAACGAGCAGCAGTGCGTCTCACACACGCGGCGGTGGGGCGCGCCCCCCGCACGCGTCCTCGAGGAACTGGCTGTTGCGGAAGGAAGTGCTTTCGTCAAATGCGGCGGAAAACTAACATTTTGTGTGTTGGGAAAAAAGCCGAACGCGAATTCTGCCGTGCTCCTACGTTAGATGCGCGCCAACGGCCATACCATGATGGATACACCGGTTCTCGTCCGATCACCGAAGTTAAGCATCATTGGGCCCAGTTAGTACTTGGATGGGTGACCACCTGGGAAACCTGGGTGCTGTTGGCTACCTTCCTTTTTTTTTTTTTTCGTTTTCGTATTATGTCGCTACCCCTGCCAGCCCAATTTTCAAACTGCCTTTCTGTTGTGACAAAGATGCTTCCTTATGCCTTTTAAACTACTGTAATGGTACGAAAATGCAGTAATTAACTCGGTTTGAGGGAGAATGTGCTAACCAAGTTTGCCAAGAAGACTTTGAAAACGACAAAACTGTACGAATCGGCAGGTGATTTCTGAAATACGTCACCGCCTATTGTTGTGTAGGAGTGTAGAGTTCCAAATTTGGTTTGTAATCATGACTTTATTCCTTAGTCGTCTCGTCTCGTCCCGCAGACGTTTGTCGTGCTTGCGCTGTCATATGGACCACGACCCGAGCGGCAGCGAGCGGCAGTCGAGCAAAGTCGGGACAAGTCGGGACGCGGACAGGGACAGGAATGGTGTGAATGCACTGCAAACTACGCAGACACCTGGTGTGAGGCGAGGCGAGGCGAGGCGAGGAAGCCCACATCGCTACCAGTGGCGCCCTCCAGCACGACACTGCACCACCCCGCACAGGCCCTCCGCTGGACACCAGGGACAAGATGCGTCCTCCGCTAGTGCCGAAGGCTGCACGCGCCCAGCGAATGACAGGAGGTGCAACGAGCAGCAGTGCGTCTCACACACGCGGCGGTGGGGCGCGCCCCCCGCACGCGTCCTCGAGGAACTGGCTGTTGCGGAAGGAAGTGCTTTCGTCAAATGCGGCGGAAAACTAACATTTTGTGTGTTGGGAAAAAAGCCGAACGCGAATTCTGCCGTGCTCCTACATTAGATGCGCGCCAACGGCCATACCATGATGGATACACCGGTTCTCGTCCGATCACCGAAGTTAAGCATCATTGGGCCCAGTTAGTACTTGGATGGGTGACCACCTGGGAAACCTGGGTGCTGTTGGCTACCTTCCTTTTTTTTTTTTTCGTTTTCGTATTATGTCGCTACCCCTGCCAGCCCAATTTTCAAACTGCCTTTCTGTTGTGACAAAGATGCTTCCTTATGCCTTTTAAACTACTGTAATGGTACGAAAATGCAGTAATTAACTCGGTTTGAGGGAGAATGTGCTAACCAAGTTTGCAAAGAAGACTATGAAAACGACAAAACAGTACGAATCGGCAGGTGATTTCTGAAATACGTCACCGCCTATTGTTGTGTAGGAGTGTAGAGTTCCAAATTTGGTTTGTAATCATGACTTTATTCCTTAGTCGTCTCGTCTCGTCCCGCAGACGTTTGTCGTGCTTGCGCTGTCATATGGACCACGACCCGAGCGGCAGCGAGCGGCAGTCGAGCAAAGTCGGGACAAGTCGGGACGCGGACAGGGACAGGAATGGTGTGAATGCACTGCAAACTACGCAGACACCTGGTGTGAGGCGAGGCGAGGCGAGGCGAGGAAGCCCACATCGCTACCAGTGGCGCCCTCCAGCACGACACTGCACCACCCCGCACAGGCCCTCCGCTGGACACCAGGGACAAGATGCGTCCTCCGCTAGTGCCGAAGGCTGCACGCGCCCAGCGAATGACAGGAGGTGCAACGAGCAGCAGTGCGTCTCACACACGCGGCGGTGGGGCGCGCCCCCCGCACGCGTCCTCGAGGAACTGGCTGTTGCGGAAGGAAGTGCTTTCGTTAAATGCGGCGGAAAACTAACATTTTGTGTGTTGGGAAAAAAGCCGAACGCGAATTCTGCCGTGCTCCTACATTAGATGCGCGCCAACGGCCATACCATGATGGATACACCGGTTCTCGTCCGATCACCGAAGTTAAGCATCATTGGGCCCAGTTAGTACTTGGATGGGTGACCACCTGGGAAACCTGGGTGCTGTTGGCTACCTTCCTTTTTTTTTTTTTCGTTTTCGTATTATGTCGCTACCCCTGCCAGCCCAATTTTCAAACTGCCTTTCTGTTGTGACAAAGATGCTTCCTTATGCCTTTTAAACTACTGTAATGGTACGAAAATGCAGTAATTAACTCGGTTTGAGGGAGAATGTGCTAACCAAGTTTGCCAAGAAGACTTTGAAAACGACAAAACTGTACGAATCGGCAGGTGATTTCTGAAATACGTCACCGCCTATTGTTGTGTAGGAGTGTAGAGTTCCAAATTTGGTTTGTAATCATGACTTTATTCCTTAGTCGTCTCGTCTCGTCCCGCAGACGTTTGTCGTGCTTGCGCTGTCATATGGACCACGACCCGAGCGGCAGCGAGCGGCAGTCGAGCAAAGTCGGGACAAGTCGGGACGCGGACAGGGACAGGAATGGTGTGAATGCACTGCAAACTACGCAGACACCTGGTGTGAGGCGAGGCGAGGCGAGGCGAGGAAGCCCACATCGCTACCAGTGGCGCCCTCCAGCACGACACTGCACCACCCCGCACAGGCCCTCCGCTGGACACCAGGGACAAGATGCGTCCTCCGCTAGTGCCGAAGGCTGCACGCGCCCAGCGAATGACAGGAGGTGCAACGAGCAGCAGTGCGTCTCACACACGCGGCGGTGGGGCGCGCCCCCCGCACGCGTCCTCGAGGAACTGGCTGTTGCGGAAGGAAGTGCTTTCGTCAAATGCGGCGGAAAACTAACATTTTGTGTGTTGGGAAAAAAGCCGAACGCGAATTCTGCCGTGCTCCTACATTAGATGCGCGCCAACGGCCATACCATGATGGATACACCGGTTCTCGTCCGATCACCGAAGTTAAGCATCATTGGGCCCAGTTAGTACTTGGATGGGTGACCACCTGGGAAACCTGGGTGCTGTTGGCTACCTTCCTTTTTTTTTTTTTCGTTTTCGTATTATGTCGCTACCCCTGCCAGCCCAATTTTCAAACTGCCTTTCTGTTGTGACAAAGATGCTTCCTTATGCCTTTTAAACTACTGTAATGGTACGAAAATGCAGTAATTAACTCGGTTTGAGGGAGAATGTGCTAACCAAGTTTGCAAAGAAGACTATGAAAACGACAAAACAGTACGAATCGGCAGGTGATTTCTGAAATACGTCACCGCCTATTGTTGTGTAGGAGTGTAGAGTTCCAAATTTGGTTTGTAATCATGACTTTATTCCTTAGTCGTCTCGTCTCGTCCCGCAGACGTTTGTCGTGCTTGCGCTGTCATATGGACCACGACCCGAGCGGCAGCGAGCGGCAGTCGAGCAAAGTCGGGACAAGTCGGGACGCGGACAGGGACAGGAATGGTGTGAATGCACTGCAAACTACGCAGACACCTGGTGTGAGGCGAGGCGAGGCGAGGCGAGGAAGCCCACATCGCTACCAGTGGCGCCCTCCAGCACGACACTGCACCACCCCGCACAGGCCCTCCGCTGGACACCAGGGACAAGATGCGTCCTCCGCTAGTGCCGAAGGCTGCACGCGCCCAGCGAATGACAGGAGGTGCAACGAGCAGCAGTGCGTCTCACACACGCGGCGGTGGGGCGCGCCCCCCGCACGCGTCCTCGAGGAACTGGCTGTTGCGGAAGGAAGTGCTTTCGTCAAATGCGGCGGAAAACTAACATTTTGTGTGTTGGGAAAAAAGCCGAACGCGAATTCTGCCGTGCTCCTACATTAGATGCGCGCCAACGGCCATACCATGATGGATACACCGGTTCTCGTCCGATCACCGAAGTTAAGCATCATTGGGCCCAGTTAGTACTTGGATGGGTGACCACCTGGGAAACCTGGGTGCTGTTGGCTACCTTCCTTTTTTTTTTTTTTCGTTTTCGTATTATGTCGCTACCCCTGCCAGCCCAATTTTCAAACTGCCTTTCTGTTGTGACAAAGATGCTTCCTTATGCCTTTTAAACTACTGTAATGGTACGAAAATGCAGTAATTAACTCGGTTTGAGGGAGAATGTGCTAACCAAGTTTGCCAAGAAGACTTTGAAAACGACAAAACTGTACGAATCGGCAGGTGATTTCTGAAATACGTCACCGCCTATTGTTGTGTAGGAGTGTAGAGTTCCAAATTTGGTTTGTAATCATGACTTTATTCCTTAGTCGTCTCGTCTCGTCCCGCAGACGTTTGTCGTGCTTGCGCTGTCATATGGACCACGACCCGAGCGGCAGCGAGCGGCAGTCGAGCAAAGTCGGGACAAGTCGGGACGCGGACAGGGACAGGAATGGTGTGAATGCACTGCAAACTACGCAGACACCTGGTGTGAGGCGAGGCGAGGCGAGGCGAGGAAGCCCACATCGCTACCAGTGGCGCCCTCCAGCACGACACTGCACCACCCCGCACAGGCCCTCCGCTGGACACCAGGGACAAGATGCGTCCTCCGCTAGTGCCGAAGGCTGCACGCGCCCAGCGAATGACAGGAGGTGCAACGAGCAGCAGTGCGTCTCACACACGCGGCGGTGGGGCGCGCCCCCCGCACGCGTCCTCGAGGAACTGGCTGTTGCGGAAGGAAGTGCTTTCGTCAAATGCGGCGGAAAACTAACATTTTGTGTGTTGGGAAAAAAGCCGAACGCGAATTCTGCCGTGCTCCTACATTAGATGCGCGCCAACGGCCATACCATGATGGATACACCGGTTCTCGTCCGATCACCGAAGTTAAGCATCATTGGGCCCAGTTAGTACTTGGATGGGTGACCACCTGGGAAACCTGGGTGCTGTTGGCTACCTTCCTTTTTTTTTTTTTCGTTTTCGTATTATGTCGCTACCCCTGCCAGCCCAATTTTCAAACTGCCTTTCTGTTGTGACAAAGATGCTTCCTTATGCCTTTTAAACTACTGTAATGGTACGAAAATGCAGTAATTAACTCGGTTTGAGGGAGAATGTGCTAACCAAGTTTGCAAAGAAGACTATGAAAACGACAAAACAGTACGAATCGGCAGGTGATTTCTGAAATACGTCACCGCCTATTGTTGTGTAGGAGTGTAGAGTTCCAAATTTGGTTTGTAATCATGACTTTATTCCTTAGTCGTCTCGTCTCGTCCCGCAGACGTTTGTCGTGCTTGCGCTGTCATATGGACCACGACCCGAGCGGCAGCGAGCGGCAGTCGAGCAAAGTCGGGACAAGTCGGGACGCGGACAGGGACAGGAATGGTGTGAATGCACTGCAAACTACGCAGACACCTGGTGTGAGGCGAGGCGAGGCGAGGCGAGGAAGCCCACATCGCTACCAGTGGCGCCCTCCAGCACGACACTGCACCACCCCGCACAGGCCCTCCGCTGGACACCAGGGACAAGATGCGTCCTCCGCTAGTGCCGAAGGCTGCACGCGCCCAGCGAATGACAGGAGGTGCAACGAGCAGCAGTGCGTCTCACACACGCGGCGGTGGGGCGCGCCCCCCGCACGCGTCCTCGAGGAACTGGCTGTTGCGGAAGGAAGTGCTTTCGTCAAATGCGGCGGAAAACTAACATTTTGTGTGTTGGGAAAAAAGCCGAACGCGAATTCTGCCGTGCTCCTACATTAGATGCGCGCCAACGGCCATACCATGATGGATACACCGGTTCTCGTCCGATCACCGAAGTTAAGCATCATTGGGCCCAGTTAGTACTTGGATGGGTGACCACCTGGGAAACCTGGGTGCTGTTGGCTACCTTCCTTTTTTTTTTTTTTCGTTTTCGTATTATGTCGCTACCCCTGCCAGCCCAATTTTCAAACTGCCTTTCTGTTGTGACAAAGATGCTTCCTTATGCCTTTTAAACTACTGTAATGGTACGAAAATGCAGTAATTAACTCGGTTTGAGGGAGAATGTGCTAACCAAGTTTGCCAAGAAGACTTTGAAAACGACAAAACTGTACGAATCGGCAGGTGATTTCTGAAATACGTCACCGCCTATTGTTGTGTAGGAGTGTAGAGTTCCAAATTTGGTTTGTAATCATGACTTTATTCCTTAGTCGTCTCGTCTCGTCCCGCAGACGTTTGTCGTGCTTGCGCTGTCATATGGACCACGACCCGAGCGGCAGCGAGCGGCAGTCGAGCAAAGTCGGGACAAGTCGGGACGCGGACAGGGACAGGAATGGTGTGAATGCACTGCAAACTACGCAGACACCTGGTGTGAGGCGAGGCGAGGCGAGGCGAGGAAGCCCACATCGCTACCAGTGGCGCCCTCCAGCACGACACTGCACCACCCCGCACAGGCCCTCCGCTGGACACCAGGGACAAGATGCGTCCTCCGCTAGTGCCGAAGGCTGCACGCGCCCAGCGAATGACAGGAGGTGCAACGAGCAGCAGTGCGTCTCACACACGCGGCGGTGGGGCGCGCCCCCCGCACGCGTCCTCGAGGAACTGGCTGTTGCGGAAGGAAGTGCTTTCGTCAAATGCGGCGGAAAACTAACATTTTGTGTGTTGGGAAAAAAGCCGAACGCGAATTCTGCCGTGCTCCTACATTAGATGCGCGCCAACGGCCATACCATGATGGATACACCGGTTCTCGTCCGATCACCGAAGTTAAGCATCATTGGGCCCAGTTAGTACTTGGATGGGTGACCACCTGGGAAACCTGGGTGCTGTTGGCTACCTTCCTTTTTTTTTTTTTCGTTTTCGTATTATGTCGCTACCCCTGCCAGCCCAATTTTCAAACTGCCTTTCTGTTGTGACAAAGATGCTTCCTTATGCCTTTTAAACTACTGTAATGGTACGAAAATGCAGTAATTAACTCGGTTTGAGGGAGAATGTGCTAACCAAGTTTGCAAAGAAGACTATGAAAACGACAAAACAGTACGAATCGGCAGGTGATTTCTGAAATACGTCACCGCCTATTGTTGTGTAGGAGTGTAGAGTTCCAAATTTGGTTTGTAATCATGACTTTATTCCTTAGTCGTCTCGTCTCGTCCCGCAGACGTTTGTCGTGCTTGCGCTGTCATATGGACCACGACCCGAGCGGCAGCGAGCGGCAGTCGAGCAAAGTCGGGACAAGTCGGGACGCGGACAGGGACAGGAATGGTGTGAATGCACTGCAAACTACGCAGACACCTGGTGTGAGGCGAGGCGAGGCGAGGCGAGGAAGCCCACATCGCTACCAGTGGCGCCCTCCAGCACGACACTGCACCACCCCGCACAGGCCCTCCGCTGGACACCAGGGACAAGATGCGTCCTCCGCTAGTGCCGAAGGCTGCACGCGCCCAGCGAATGACAGGAGGTGCAACGAGCAGCAGTGCGTCTCACACACGCGGCGGTGGGGCGCGCCCCCCGCACGCGTCCTCGAGGAACTGGCTGTTGCGGAAGGAAGTGCTTTCGTCAAATGCGGCGGAAAACTAACATTTTGTGTGTTGGGAAAAAAGCCGAACGCGAATTCTGCCGTGCTCCTACATTAGATGCGCGCCAACGGCCATACCATGATGGATACACCGGTTCTCGTCCGATCACCGAAGTTAAGCATCATTGGGCCCAGTTAGTACTTGGATGGGTGACCACCTGGGAAACCTGGGTGCTGTTGGCTACCTTCCTTTTTTTTTTTTTTCGTTTTCGTATTATGTCGCTACCCCTGCCAGCCCAATTTTCAAACTGCCTTTCTGTTGTGACAAAGATGCTTCCTTATGCCTTTTAAACTACTGTAATGGTACGAAAATGCAGTAATTAACTCGGTTTGAGGGAGAATGTGCTAACCAAGTTTGCCAAGAAGACTTTGAAAACGACAAAACTGTACGAATCGGCAGGTGATTTCTGAAATACGTCACCGCCTATTGTTGTGTAGGAGTGTAGAGTTCCAAATTTGGTTTGTAATCATGACTTTATTCCTTAGTCGTCTCGTCTCGTCCCGCAGACGTTTGTCGTGCTTGCGCTGTCATATGGACCACGACCCGAGCGGCAGCGAGCGGCAGTCGAGCAAAGTCGGGACAAGTCGGGACGCGGACAGGGACAGGAATGGTGTGAATGCACTGCAAACTACGCAGACACCTGGTGTGAGGCGAGGCGAGGCGAGGCGAGGAAGCCCACATCGCTACCAGTGGCGCCCTCCAGCACGACACTGCACCACCCCGCACAGGCCCTCCGCTGGACACCAGGGACAAGATGCGTCCTCCGCTAGTGCCGAAGGCTGCACGCGCCCAGCGAATGACAGGAGGTGCAACGAGCAGCAGTGCGTCTCACACACGCGGCGGTGGGGCGCGCCCCCCGCACGCGTCCTCGAGGAACTGGCTGTTGCGGAAGGAAGTGCTTTCGTCAAATGCGGCGGAAAACTAACATTTTGTGTGTTGGGAAAAAAGCCGAACGCGAATTCTGCCGTGCTCCTACATTAGATGCGCGCCAACGGCCATACCATGATGGATACACCGGTTCTCGTCCGATCACCGAAGTTAAGCATCATTGGGCCCAGTTAGTACTTGGATGGGTGACCACCTGGGAAACCTGGGTGCTGTTGGCTACCTTCCTTTTTTTTTTTTTCGTTTTCGTATTATGTCGCTACCCCTGCCAGCCCAATTTTCAAACTGCCTTTCTGTTGTGACAAAGATGCTTCCTTATGCCTTTTAAACTACTGTAATGGTACGAAAATGCAGTAATTAACTCGGTTTGAGGGAGAATGTGCTAACCAAGTTTGCAAAGAAGACTATGAAAACGACAAAACTGTACGAATCGGCAGGTGATTTCTGAAATACGTCACCGCCTATTGTTGTGTAGGAGTGTAGAGTTCCAAATTTGGTTTGTAATCATGACTTTATTCCTTAGTCGTCTCGTCTCGTCCCGCAGACGTTTGTCGTGCTTGCGCTGTCATATGGACCACGACCCGAGCGGCAGCGAGCGGCAGTCGAGCAAAGTCGGGACAAGTCGGGACGCGGACAGGGACAGGAATGGTGTGAATGCACTGCAAACTACGCAGACACCTGGTGTGAGGCGAGGCGAGGCGAGGCGAGGAAGCCCACATCGCTACCAGTGGCGCCCTCCAGCACGACACTGCACCACCCCGCACAGGCCCTCCGCTGGACACCAGGGACAAGATGCGTCCTCCGCTAGTGCCGAAGGCTGCACGCGCCCAGCGAATGACAGGAGGTGCAACGAGCAGCAGTGCGTCTCACACACGCGGCGGTGGGGCGCGCCCCCCGCACGCGTCCTCGAGGAACTGGCTGTTGCGGAAGGAAGTGCTTTCGTCAAATGCGGCGGAAAACTAACATTTTGTGTGTTGGGAAAAAAGCCGAACGCGAATTCTGCCGTGCTCCTACATTAGATGCGCGCCAACGGCCATACCATGATGGATACACCGGTTCTCGTCCGATCACCGAAGTTAAGCATCATTGGGCCCAGTTAGTACTTGGATGGGTGACCACCTGGGAAACCTGGGTGCTGTTGGCTACCTTCCTTTTTTTTTTTTTCGTTTTCGTATTATGTCGCTACCCCTGCCAGCCCAATTTTCAAACTGCCTTTCTGTTGTGACAAAGATGCTTCCTTATGCCTTTTAAACTACTGTAATGGTACGAAAATGCAGTAATTAACTCGGTTTGAGGGAGAATGTGCTAACCAAGTTTGCAAAGAAGACTATGAAAACGACAAAACAGTACGAATCGGCAGGTGATTTCTGAAATACGTCACCGCCTATTGTTGTGTAGGAGTGTAGAGTTCCAAATTTGGTTTGTAATCATGACTTTATTCCTTAGTCGTCTCGTCTCGTCCCGCAGACGTTTGTCGTGCTTGCGCTGTCATATGGACCACGACCCGAGCGGCAGCGAGCGGCAGTCGAGCAAAGTCGGGACAAGTCGGGACGCGGACAGGGACAGGAATGGTGTGAATGCACTGCAAACTACGCAGACACCTGGTGTGAGGCGAGGCGAGGCGAGGCGAGGAAGCCCACATCGCTACCAGTGGCGCCCTCCAGCACGACACTGCACCACCCCGCACAGGCCCTCCGCTGGACACCAGGGACAAGATGCGTCCTCCGCTAGTGCCGAAGGCTGCACGCGCCCAGCGAATGACAGGAGGTGCAACGAGCAGCAGTGCGTCTCACACACGCGGCGGTGGGGCGCGCCCCCCGCACGCGTCCTCGAGGAACTGGCTGTTGCGGAAGGAAGTGCTTTCGTCAAATGCGGCGGAAAACTAACATTTTGTGTGTTGGGAAAAAAGCCGAACGCGAATTCTGCCGTGCTCCTACGTTAGATGCGCGCCAACGGCCATACCATGATGGATACACCGGTTCTCGTCCGATCACCGAAGTTAAGCATCATTGGGCCCAGTTAGTACTTGGATGGGTGACCACCTGGGAAACCTGGGTGCTGTTGGCTACCTTCCTTTTTTTTTTTTTTCGTTTTCGTATTATGTCGCTACCCCTGCCAGCCCAATTTTCAAACTGCCTTTCTGTTGTGACAAAGATGCTTCCTTATGCCTTTTAAACTACTGTAATGGTACGAAAATGCAGTAATTAACTCGGTTTGAGGGAGAATGTGCTAACCAAGTTTGCCAAGAAGACTTTGAAAACGACAAAACTGTACGAATCGGCAGGTGATTTCTGAAATACGTCACCGCCTATTGTTGTGTAGGAGTGTAGAGTTCCAAATTTGGTTTGTAATCATGACTTTATTCCTTAGTCGTCTCGTCTCGTCCCGCAGACGTTTGTCGTGCTTGCGCTGTCATATGGACCACGACCCGAGCGGCAGCGAGCGGCAGTCGAGCAAAGTCGGGACAAGTCGGGACGCGGACAGGGACAGGAATGGTGTGAATGCACTGCAAACTACGCAGACACCTGGTGTGAGGCGAGGCGAGGCGAGGCGAGGAAGCCCACATCGCTACCAGTGGCGCCCTCCAGCACGACACTGCACCACCCCGCACAGGCCCTCCGCTGGACACCAGGGACAAGATGCGTCCTCCGCTAGTGCCGAAGGCTGCACGCGCCCAGCGAATGACAGGAGGTGCAACGAGCAGCAGTGCGTCTCACACACGCGGCGGTGGGGCGCGCCCCCCGCACGCGTCCTCGAGGAACTGGCTGTTGCGGAAGGAAGTGCTTTCGTCAAATGCGGCGGAAAACTAACATTTTGTGTGTTGGGAAAAAAGCCGAACGCGAATTCTGCCGTGCTCCTACGTTAGATGCGCGCCAACGGCCATACCATGATGGATACACCGGTTCTCGTCCGATCACCGAAGTTAAGCATCATTGGGCCCAGTTAGTACTTGGATGGGTGACCACCTGGGAAACCTGGGTGCTGTTGGCTACCTTCCTTTTTTTTTTTTTTCGTTTTCGTATTATGTCGCTACCCCTGCCAGCCCAATTTTCAAACTGCCTTTCTGTTGTGACAAAGATGCTTCCTTATGCCTTTTAAACTACTGTAATGGTACGAAAATGCAGTAATTAACTCGGTTTGAGGGAGAATGTGCTAACCAAGTTTGCCAAGAAGACTTTGAAAACGACAAAACTGTACGAATCGGCAGGTGATTTCTGAAATACGTCACCGCCTATTGTTGTGTAGGAGTGTAGAGTTCCAAATTTGGTTTGTAATCATGACTTTATTCCTTAGTCGTCTCGTCTCGTCCCGCAGACGTTTGTCGTGCTTGCGCTGTCATATGGACCACGACCCGAGCGGCAGCGAGCGGCAGTCGAGCAAAGTCGGGACAAGTCGGGACGCGGACAGGGACAGGAATGGTGTGAATGCACTGCAAACTACGCAGACACCTGGTGTGAGGCGAGGCGAGGCGAGGCGAGGAAGCCCACATCGCTACCAGTGGCGCCCTCCAGCACGACACTGCACCACCCCGCACAGGCCCTCCGCTGGACACCAGGGACAAGATGCGTCCTCCGCTAGTGCCGAAGGCTGCACGCGCCCAGCGAATGACAGGAGGTGCAACGAGCAGCAGTGCGTCTCACACACGCGGCGGTGGGGCGCGCCCCCCGCACGCGTCCTCGAGGAACTGGCTGTTGCGGAAGGAAGTGCTTTCGTCAAATGCGGCGGAAAACTAACATTTTGTGTGTTGGGAAAAAAGCCGAACGCGAATTCTGCCGTGCTCCTACATTAGATGCGCGCCAACGGCCATACCATGATGGATACACCGGTTCTCGTCCGATCACCGAAGTTAAGCATCATTGGGCCCAGTTAGTACTTGGATGGGTGACCACCTGGGAAACCTGGGTGCTGTTGGCTACCTTCCTTTTTTTTTTTTTCGTTTTCGTATTATGTCGCTACCCCTGCCAGCCCAATTTTCAAACTGCCTTTCTGTTGTGACAAAGATGCTTCCTTATGCCTTTTAAACTACTGTAATGGTACGAAAATGCAGTAATTAACTCGGTTTGAGGGAGAATGTGCTAACCAAGTTTGCAAAGAAGACTATGAAAACGACAAAACAGTACGAATCGGCAGGTGATTTCTGAAATACGTCACCGCCTATTGTTGTGTAGGAGTGTAGAGTTCCAAATTTGGTTTGTAATCATGACTTTATTCCTTAGTCGTCTCGTCTCGTCCCGCAGACGTTTGTCGTGCTTGCGCTGTCATATGGACCACGACCCGAGCGGCAGCGAGCGGCAGTCGAGCAAAGTCGGGACAAGTCGGGACGCGGACAGGGACAGGAATGGTGTGAATGCACTGCAAACTACGCAGACACCTGGTGTGAGGCGAGGCGAGGCGAGGCGAGGAAGCCCACATCGCTACCAGTGGCGCCCTCCAGCACGACACTGCACCACCCCGCACAGGCCCTCCGCTGGACACCAGGGACAAGATGCGTCCTCCGCTAGTGCCGAAGGCTGCACGCGCCCAGCGAATGACAGGAGGTGCAACGAGCAGCAGTGCGTCTCACACACGCGGCGGTGGGGCGCGCCCCCCGCACGCGTCCTCGAGGAACTGGCTGTTGCGGAAGGAAGTGCTTTCGTTAAATGCGGCGGAAAACTAACATTTTGTGTGTTGGGAAAAAAGCCGAACGCGAATTCTGCCGTGCTCCTACATTAGATGCGCGCCAACGGCCATACCATGATGGATACACCGGTTCTCGTCCGATCACCGAAGTTAAGCATCATTGGGCCCAGTTAGTACTTGGATGGGTGACCACCTGGGAAACCTGGGTGCTGTTGGCTACCTTCCTTTTTTTTTTTTTCGTTTTCGTATTATGTCGCTACCCCTGCCAGCCCAATTTTCAAACTGCCTTTCTGTTGTGACAAAGATGCTTCCTTATGCCTTTTAAACTACTGTAATGGTACGAAAATGCAGTAATTAACTCGGTTTGAGGGAGAATGTGCTAACCAAGTTTGCCAAGAAGACTTTGAAAACGACAAAACTGTACGAATCGGCAGGTGATTTCTGAAATACGTCACCGCCTATTGTTGTGTAGGAGTGTAGAGTTCCAAATTTGGTTTGTAATCATGACTTTATTCCTTAGTCGTCTCGTCTCGTCCCGCAGACGTTTGTCGTGCTTGCGCTGTCATATGGACCACGACCCGAGCGGCAGCGAGCGGCAGTCGAGCAAAGTCGGGACAAGTCGGGACGCGGACAGGGACAGGAATGGTGTGAATGCACTGCAAACTACGCAGACACCTGGTGTGAGGCGAGGCGAGGCGAGGCGAGGAAGCCCACATCGCTACCAGTGGCGCCCTCCAGCACGACACTGCACCACCCCGCACAGGCCCTCCGCTGGACACCAGGGACAAGATGCGTCCTCCGCTAGTGCCGAAGGCTGCACGCGCCCAGCGAATGACAGGAGGTGCAACGAGCAGCAGTGCGTCTCACACACGCGGCGGTGGGGCGCGCCCCCCGCACGCGTCCTCGAGGAACTGGCTGTTGCGGAAGGAAGTGCTTTCGTCAAATGCGGCGGAAAACTAACATTTTGTGTGTTGGGAAAAAAGCCGAACGCGAATTCTGCCGTGCTCCTACATTAGATGCGCGCCAACGGCCATACCATGATGGATACACCGGTTCTCGTCCGATCACCGAAGTTAAGCATCATTGGGCCCAGTTAGTACTTGGATGGGTGACCACCTGGGAAACCTGGGTGCTGTTGGCTACCTTCCTTTTTTTTTTTTTCGTTTTCGTATTATGTCGCTACCCCTGCCAGCCCAATTTTCAAACTGCCTTTCTGTTGTGACAAAGATGCTTCCTTATGCCTTTTAAACTACTGTAATGGTACGAAAATGCAGTAATTAACTCGGTTTGAGGGAGAATGTGCTAACCAAGTTTGCAAAGAAGACTATGAAAACGACAAAACAGTACGAATCGGCAGGTGATTTCTGAAATACGTCACCGCCTATTGTTGTGTAGGAGTGTAGAGTTCCAAATTTGGTTTGTAATCATGACTTTATTCCTTAGTCGTCTCGTCTCGTCCCGCAGACGTTTGTCGTGCTTGCGCTGTCATATGGACCACGACCCGAGCGGCAGCGAGCGGCAGTCGAGCAAAGTCGGGACAAGTCGGGACGCGGACAGGGACAGGAATGGTGTGAATGCACTGCAAACTACGCAGACACCTGGTGTGAGGCGAGGCGAGGCGAGGCGAGGAAGCCCACATCGCTACCAGTGGCGCCCTCCAGCACGACACTGCACCACCCCGCACAGGCCCTCCGCTGGACACCAGGGACAAGATGCGTCCTCCGCTAGTGCCGAAGGCTGCACGCGCCCAGCGAATGACAGGAGGTGCAACGAGCAGCAGTGCGTCTCACACACGCGGCGGTGGGGCGCGCCCCCCGCACGCGTCCTCGAGGAACTGGCTGTTGCGGAAGGAAGTGCTTTCGTTAAATGCGGCGGAAAACTAACATTTTGTGTGTTGGGAAAAAAGCCGAACGCGAATTCTGCCGTGCTCCTACATTAGATGCGCGCCAACGGCCATACCATGATGGATACACCGGTTCTCGTCCGATCACCGAAGTTAAGCATCATTGGGCCCAGTTAGTACTTGGATGGGTGACCACCTGGGAAACCTGGGTGCTGTTGGCTACCTTCCTTTTTTTTTTTTTCGTTTTCGTATTATGTCGCTACCCCTGCCAGCCCAATTTTCAAACTGCCTTTCTGTTGTGACAAAGATGCTTCCTTATGCCTTTTAAACTACTGTAATGGTACGAAAATGCAGTAATTAACTCGGTTTGAGGGAGAATGTGCTAACCAAGTTTGCCAAGAAGACTTTGAAAACGACAAAACTGTACGAATCGGCAGGTGATTTCTGAAATACGTCACCGCCTATTGTTGTGTAGGAGTGTAGAGTTCCAAATTTGGTTTGTAATCATGACTTTATTCCTTAGTCGTCTCGTCTCGTCCCGCAGACGTTTGTCGTGCTTGCGCTGTCATATGGACCACGACCCGAGCGGCAGCGAGCGGCAGTCGAGCAAAGTCGGGACAAGTCGGGACGCGGACAGGGACAGGAATGGTGTGAATGCACTGCAAACTACGCAGACACCTGGTGTGAGGCGAGGCGAGGCGAGGCGAGGAAGCCCACATCGCTACCAGTGGCGCCCTCCAGCACGACACTGCACCACCCCGCACAGGCCCTCCGCTGGACACCAGGGACAAGATGCGTCCTCCGCTAGTGCCGAAGGCTGCACGCGCCCAGCGAATGACAGGAGGTGCAACGAGCAGCAGTGCGTCTCACACACGCGGCGGTGGGGCGCGCCCCCCGCACGCGTCCTCGAGGAACTGGCTGTTGCGGAAGGAAGTGCTTTCGTCAAATGCGGCGGAAAACTAACATTTTGTGTGTTGGGAAAAAAGCCGAACGCGAATTCTGCCGTGCTCCTACATTAGATGCGCGCCAACGGCCATACCATGATGGATACACCGGTTCTCGTCCGATCACCGAAGTTAAGCATCATTGGGCCCAGTTAGTACTTGGATGGGTGACCACCTGGGAAACCTGGGTGCTGTTGGCTACCTTCCTTTTTTTTTTTTTCGTTTTCGTATTATGTCGCTACCCCTGCCAGCCCAATTTTCAAACTGCCTTTCTGTTGTGACAAAGATGCTTCCTTATGCCTTTTAAACTACTGTAATGGTACGAAAATGCAGTAATTAACTCGGTTTGAGGGAGAATGTGCTAACCAAGTTTGCAAAGAAGACTATGAAAACGACAAAACAGTACGAATCGGCAGGTGATTTCTGAAATACGTCACCGCCTATTGTTGTGTAGGAGTGTAGAGTTCCAAATTTGGTTTGTAATCATGACTTTATTCCTTAGTCGTCTCGTCTCGTCCCGCAGACGTTTGTCGTGCTTGCGCTGTCATATGGACCACGACCCGAGCGGCAGCGAGCGGCAGTCGAGCAAAGTCGGGACAAGTCGGGACGCGGACAGGGACAGGAATGGTGTGAATGCACTGCAAACTACGCAGACACCTGGTGTGAGGCGAGGCGAGGCGAGGCGAGGAAGCCCACATCGCTACCAGTGGCGCCCTCCAGCACGACACTGCACCACCCCGCACAGGCCCTCCGCTGGACACCAGGGACAAGATGCGTCCTCCGCTAGTGCCGAAGGCTGCACGCGCCCAGCGAATGACAGGAGGTGCAACGAGCAGCAGTGCGTCTCACACACGCGGCGGTGGGGCGCGCCCCCCGCACGCGTCCTCGAGGAACTGGCTGTTGCGGAAGGAAGTGCTTTCGTTAAATGCGGCGGAAAACTAACATTTTGTGTGTTGGGAAAAAAGCCGAACGCGAATTCTGCCGTGCTCCTACATTAGATGCGCGCCAACGGCCATACCATGATGGATACACCGGTTCTCGTCCGATCACCGAAGTTAAGCATCATTGGGCCCAGTTAGTACTTGGATGGGTGACCACCTGGGAAACCTGGGTGCTGTTGGCTACCTTCCTTTTTTTTTTTTTCGTTTTCGTATTATGTCGCTACCCCTGCCAGCCCAATTTTCAAACTGCCTTTCTGTTGTGACAAAGATGCTTCCTTATGCCTTTTAAACTACTGTAATGGTACGAAAATGCAGTAATTAACTCGGTTTGAGGGAGAATGTGCTAACCAAGTTTGCCAAGAAGACTTTGAAAACG
Organism: Schistocerca serialis cubense; assembly: GCF_023864345.2. Taxonomy (NCBI): domain Eukaryota; kingdom Metazoa; phylum Arthropoda; class Insecta; order Orthoptera; family Acrididae; genus Schistocerca; species Schistocerca serialis. The sequence continues at coordinate 44,551 of NW_026047577.1, read as the reverse complement.
ACAAAACTGTACGAATCGGCAGGTGATTTCTGAAATACGTCACCGCCTATTGTTGTGTAGGAGTGTAGAGTTCCAAATTTGGTTTGTAATCATGACTTTATTCCTTAGTCGTCTCGTCTCGTCCCGCAGACGTTTGTCGTGCTTGCGCTGTCATATGGACCACGACCCGAGCGGCAGCGAGCGGCAGTCGAGCAAAGTCGGGACAAGTCGGGACGCGGACAGGGACAGGAATGGTGTGAATGCACTGCAAACTACGCAGACACCTGGTGTGAGGCGAGGCGAGGCGAGGCGAGGAAGCCCACATCGCTACCAGTGGCGCCCTCCAGCACGACACTGCACCACCCCGCACAGGCCCTCCGCTGGACACCAGGGACAAGATGCGTCCTCCGCTAGTGCCGAAGGCTGCACGCGCCCAGCGAATGACAGGAGGTGCAACGAGCAGCAGTGCGTCTCACACACGCGGCGGTGGGGCGCGCCCCCCGCACGCGTCCTCGAGGAACTGGCTGTTGCGGAAGGAAGTGCTTTCGTCAAATGCGGCGGAAAACTAACATTTTGTGTGTTGGGAAAAAAGCCGAACGCGAATTCTGCCGTGCTCCTACATTAGATGCGCGCCAACGGCCATACCATGATGGATACACCGGTTCTCGTCCGATCACCGAAGTTAAGCATCATTGGGCCCAGTTAGTACTTGGATGGGTGACCACCTGGGAAACCTGGGTGCTGTTGGCTACCTTCCTTTTTTTTTTTTTCGTTTTCGTATTATGTCGCTACCCCTGCCAGCCCAATTTTCAAACTGCCTTTCTGTTGTGACAAAGATGCTTCCTTATGCCTTTTAAACTACTGTAATGGTACGAAAATGCAGTAATTAACTCGGTTTGAGGGAGAATGTGCTAACCAAGTTTGCAAAGAAGACTATGAAAACGACAAAACAGTACGAATCGGCAGGTGATTTCTGAAATACGTCACCGCCTATTGTTGTGTAGGAGTGTAGAGTTCCAAATTTGGTTTGTAATCATGACTTTATTCCTTAGTCGTCTCGTCTCGTCCCGCAGACGTTTGTCGTGCTTGCGCTGTCATATGGACCACGACCCGAGCGGCAGCGAGCGGCAGTCGAGCAAAGTCGGGACAAGTCGGGACGCGGACAGGGACAGGAATGGTGTGAATGCACTGCAAACTACGCAGACACCTGGTGTGAGGCGAGGCGAGGCGAGGCGAGGAAGCCCACATCGCTACCAGTGGCGCCCTCCAGCACGACACTGCACCACCCCGCACAGGCCCTCCGCTGGACACCAGGGACAAGATGCGTCCTCCGCTAGTGCCGAAGGCTGCACGCGCCCAGCGAATGACAGGAGGTGCAACGAGCAGCAGTGCGTCTCACACACGCGGCGGTGGGGCGCGCCCCCCGCACGCGTCCTCGAGGAACTGGCTGTTGCGGAAGGAAGTGCTTTCGTTAAATGCGGCGGAAAACTAACATTTTGTGTGTTGGGAAAAAAGCCGAACGCGAATTCTGCCGTGCTCCTACATTAGATGCGCGCCAACGGCCATACCATGATGGATACACCGGTTCTCGTCCGATCACCGAAGTTAAGCATCATTGGGCCCAGTTAGTACTTGGATGGGTGACCACCTGGGAAACCTGGGTGCTGTTGGCTACCTTCCTTTTTTTTTTTTTCGTTTTCGTATTATGTCGCTACCCCTGCCAGCCCAATTTTCAAACTGCCTTTCTGTTGTGACAAAGATGCTTCCTTATGCCTTTTAAACTACTGTAATGGTACGAAAATGCAGTAATTAACTCGGTTTGAGGGAGAATGTGCTAACCAAGTTTGCCAAGAAGACTTTGAAAACGACAAAACTGTACGAATCGGCAGGTGATTTCTGAAATACGTCACCGCCTATTGTTGTGTAGGAGTGTAGAGTTCCAAATTTGGTTTGTAATCATGACTTTATTCCTTAGTCGTCTCGTCTCGTCCCGCAGACGTTTGTCGTGCTTGCGCTGTCATATGGACCACGACCCGAGCGGCAGCGAGCGGCAGTCGAGCAAAGTCGGGACAAGTCGGGACGCGGACAGGGACAGGAATGGTGTGAATGCACTGCAAACTACGCAGACACCTGGTGTGAGGCGAGGCGAGGCGAGGCGAGGAAGCCCACATCGCTACCAGTGGCGCCCTCCAGCACGACACTGCACCACCCCGCACAGGCCCTCCGCTGGACACCAGGGACAAGATGCGTCCTCCGCTAGTGCCGAAGGCTGCACGCGCCCAGCGAATGACAGGAGGTGCAACGAGCAGCAGTGCGTCTCACACACGCGGCGGTGGGGCGCGCCCCCCGCACGCGTCCTCGAGGAACTGGCTGTTGCGGAAGGAAGTGCTTTCGTCAAATGCGGCGGAAAACTAACATTTTGTGTGTTGGGAAAAAAGCCGAACGCGAATTCTGCCGTGCTCCTACATTAGATGCGCGCCAACGGCCATACCATGATGGATACACCGGTTCTCGTCCGATCACCGAAGTTAAGCATCATTGGGCCCAGTTAGTACTTGGATGGGTGACCACCTGGGAAACCTGGGTGCTGTTGGCTACCTTCCTTTTTTTTTTTTTCGTTTTCGTATTATGTCGCTACCCCTGCCAGCCCAATTTTCAAACTGCCTTTCTGTTGTGACAAAGATGCTTCCTTATGCCTTTTAAACTACTGTAATGGTACGAAAATGCAGTAATTAACTCGGTTTGAGGGAGAATGTGCTAACCAAGTTTGCAAAGAAGACTATGAAAACGACAAAACAGTACGAATCGGCAGGTGATTTCTGAAATACGTCACCGCCTATTGTTGTGTAGGAGTGTAGAGTTCCAAATTTGGTTTGTAATCATGACTTTATTCCTTAGTCGTCTCGTCTCGTCCCGCAGACGTTTGTCGTGCTTGCGCTGTCATATGGACCACGACCCGAGCGGCAGCGAGCGGCAGTCGAGCAAAGTCGGGACAAGTCGGGACGCGGACAGGGACAGGAATGGTGTGAATGCACTGCAAACTACGCAGACACCTGGTGTGAGGCGAGGCGAGGCGAGGCGAGGAAGCCCACATCGCTACCAGTGGCGCCCTCCAGCACGACACTGCACCACCCCGCACAGGCCCTCCGCTGGACACCAGGGACAAGATGCGTCCTCCGCTAGTGCCGAAGGCTGCACGCGCCCAGCGAATGACAGGAGGTGCAACGAGCAGCAGTGCGTCTCACACACGCGGCGGTGGGGCGCGCCCCCCGCACGCGTCCTCGAGGAACTGGCTGTTGCGGAAGGAAGTGCTTTCGTCAAATGCGGCGGAAAACTAACATTTTGTGTGTTGGGAAAAAAGCCGAACGCGAATTCTGCCGTGCTCCTACATTAGATGCGCGCCAACGGCCATACCATGATGGATACACCGGTTCTCGTCCGATCACCGAAGTTAAGCATCATTGGGCCCAGTTAGTACTTGGATGGGTGACCACCTGGGAAACCTGGGTGCTGTTGGCTACCTTCCTTTTTTTTTTTTTTTCGTTTTCGTATTATGTCGCTACCCCTGCCAGCCCAATTTTCAAACTGCCTTTCTGTTGTGACAAAGATGCTTCCTTATGCCTTTTAAACTACTGTAATGGTACGAAAATGCAGTAATTAACTCGGTTTGAGGGAGAATGTGCTAACCAAGTTTGCCAAGAAGACTTTGAAAACGACAAAACTGTACGAATCGGCAGGTGATTTCTGAAATACGTCACCGCCTATTGTTGTGTAGGAGTGTAGAGTTCCAAATTTGGTTTGTAATCATGACTTTATTCCTTAGTCGTCTCGTCTCGTCCCGCAGACGTTTGTCGTGCTTGCGCTGTCATATGGACCACGACCCGAGCGGCAGCGAGCGGCAGTCGAGCAAAGTCGGGACAAGTCGGGACGCGGACAGGGACAGGAATGGTGTGAATGCACTGCAAACTACGCAGACACCTGGTGTGAGGCGAGGCGAGGCGAGGCGAGGAAGCCCACATCGCTACCAGTGGCGCCCTCCAGCACGACACTGCACCACCCCGCACAGGCCCTCCGCTGGACACCAGGGACAAGATGCGTCCTCCGCTAGTGCCGAAGGCTGCACGCGCCCAGCGAATGACAGGAGGTGCAACGAGCAGCAGTGCGTCTCACACACGCGGCGGTGGGGCGCGCCCCCCGCACGCGTCCTCGAGGAACTGGCTGTTGCGGAAGGAAGTGCTTTCGTCAAATGCGGCGGAAAACTAACATTTTGTGTGTTGGGAAAAAAGCCGAACGCGAATTCTGCCGTGCTCCTACATTAGATGCGCGCCAACGGCCATACCATGATGGATACACCGGTTCTCGTCCGATCACCGAAGTTAAGCATCATTGGGCCCAGTTAGTACTTGGATGGGTGACCACCTGGGAAACCTGGGTGCTGTTGGCTACCTTCCTTTTTTTTTTTTTCGTTTTCGTATTATGTCGCTACCCCTGCCAGCCCAATTTTCAAACTGCCTTTCTGTTGTGACAAAGATGCTTCCTTATGCCTTTTAAACTACTGTAATGGTACGAAAATGCAGTAATTAACTCGGTTTGAGGGAGAATGTGCTAACCAAGTTTGCAAAGAAGACTATGAAAACGACAAAACAGTACGAATCGGCAGGTGATTTCTGAAATACGTCACCGCCTATTGTTGTGTAGGAGTGTAGAGTTCCAAATTTGGTTTGTAATCATGACTTTATTCCTTAGTCGTCTCGTCTCGTCCCGCAGACGTTTGTCGTGCTTGCGCTGTCATATGGACCACGACCCGAGCGGCAGCGAGCGGCAGTCGAGCAAAGTCGGGACAAGTCGGGACGCGGACAGGGACAGGAATGGTGTGAATGCACTGCAAACTACGCAGACACCTGGTGTGAGGCGAGGCGAGGCGAGGCGAGGAAGCCCACATCGCTACCAGTGGCGCCCTCCAGCACGACACTGCACCACCCCGCACAGGCCCTCCGCTGGACACCAGGGACAAGATGCGTCCTCCGCTAGTGCCGAAGGCTGCACGCGCCCAGCGAATGACAGGAGGTGCAACGAGCAGCAGTGCGTCTCACACACGCGGCGGTGGGGCGCGCCCCCCGCACGCGTCCTCGAGGAACTGGCTGTTGCGGAAGGAAGTGCTTTCGTCAAATGCGGCGGAAAACTAACATTTTGTGTGTTGGGAAAAAAGCCGAACGCGAATTCTGCCGTGCTCCTACATTAGATGCGCGCCAACGGCCATACCATGATGGATACACCGGTTCTCGTCCGATCACCGAAGTTAAGCATCATTGGGCCCAGTTAGTACTTGGATGGGTGACCACCTGGGAAACCTGGGTGCTGTTGGCTACCTTCCTTTTTTTTTTTTTCGTTTTCGTATTATGTCGCTACCCCTGCCAGCCCAATTTTCAAACTGCCTTTCTGTTGTGACAAAGATGCTTCCTTATGCCTTTTAAACTACTGTAATGGTACGAAAATGCAGTAATTAACTCGGTTTGAGGGAGAATGTGCTAACCAAGTTTGCAAAGAAGACTATGAAAACGACAAAACAGTACGAATCGGCAGGTGATTTCTGAAATACGTCACCGCCTATTGTTGTGTAGGAGTGTAGAGTTCCAAATTTGGTTTGTAATCATGACTTTATTCCTTAGTCGTCTCGTCTCGTCCCGCAGACGTTTGTCGTGCTTGCGCTGTCATATGGACCACGACCCGAGCGGCAGCGAGCGGCAGTCGAGCAAAGTCGGGACAAGTCGGGACGCGGACAGGGACAGGAATGGTGTGAATGCACTGCAAACTACGCAGACACCTGGTGTGAGGCGAGGCGAGGCGAGGCGAGGAAGCCCACATCGCTACCAGTGGCGCCCTCCAGCACGACACTGCACCACCCCGCACAGGCCCTCCGCTGGACACCAGGGACAAGATGCGTCCTCCGCTAGTGCCGAAGGCTGCACGCGCCCAGCGAATGACAGGAGGTGCAACGAGCAGCAGTGCGTCTCACACACGCGGCGGTGGGGCGCGCCCCCCGCACGCGTCCTCGAGGAACTGGCTGTTGCGGAAGGAAGTGCTTTCGTCAAATGCGGCGGAAAACTAACATTTTGTGTGTTGGGAAAAAAGCCGAACGCGAATTCTGCCGTGCTCCTACATTAGATGCGCGCCAACGGCCATACCATGATGGATACACCGGTTCTCGTCCGATCACCGAAGTTAAGCATCATTGGGCCCAGTTAGTACTTGGATGGGTGACCACCTGGGAAACCTGGGTGCTGTTGGCTACCTTCCTTTTTTTTTTTTTTCGTTTTCGTATTATGTCGCTACCCCTGCCAGCCCAATTTTCAAACTGCCTTTCTGTTGTGACAAAGATGCTTCCTTATGCCTTTTAAACTACTGTAATGGTACGAAAATGCAGTAATTAACTCGGTTTGAGGGAGAATGTGCTAACCAAGTTTGCCAAGAAGACTTTGAAAACGACAAAACTGTACGAATCGGCAGGTGATTTCTGAAATACGTCACCGCCTATTGTTGTGTAGGAGTGTAGAGTTCCAAATTTGGTTTGTAATCATGACTTTATTCCTTAGTCGTCTCGTCTCGTCCCGCAGACGTTTGTCGTGCTTGCGCTGTCATATGGACCACGACCCGAGCGGCAGCGAGCGGCAGTCGAGCAAAGTCGGGACAAGTCGGGACGCGGACAGGGACAGGAATGGTGTGAATGCACTGCAAACTACGCAGACACCTGGTGTGAGGCGAGGCGAGGCGAGGCGAGGAAGCCCACATCGCTACCAGTGGCGCCCTCCAGCACGACACTGCACCACCCCGCACAGGCCCTCCGCTGGACACCAGGGACAAGATGCGTCCTCCGCTAGTGCCGAAGGCTGCACGCGCCCAGCGAATGACAGGAGGTGCAACGAGCAGCAGTGCGTCTCACACACGCGGCGGTGGGGCGCGCCCCCCGCACGCGTCCTCGAGGAACTGGCTGTTGCGGAAGGAAGTGCTTTCGTCAAATGCGGCGGAAAACTAACATTTTGTGTGTTGGGAAAAAAGCCGAACGCGAATTCTGCCGTGCTCCTACATTAGATGCGCGCCAACGGCCATACCATGATGGATACACCGGTTCTCGTCCGATCACCGAAGTTAAGCATCATTGGGCCCAGTTAGTACTTGGATGGGTGACCACCTGGGAAACCTGGGTGCTGTTGGCTACCTTCCTTTTTTTTTTTTTCGTTTTCGTATTATGTCGCTACCCCTGCCAGCCCAATTTTCAAACTGCCTTTCTGTTGTGACAAAGATGCTTCCTTATGCCTTTTAAACTACTGTAATGGTACGAAAATGCAGTAATTAACTCGGTTTGAGGGAGAATGTGCTAACCAAGTTTGCAAAGAAGACTATGAAAACGACAAAACAGTACGAATCGGCAGGTGATTTCTGAAATACGTCACCGCCTATTGTTGTGTAGGAGTGTAGAGTTCCAAATTTGGTTTGTAATCATGACTTTATTCCTTAGTCGTCTCGTCTCGTCCCGCAGACGTTTGTCGTGCTTGCGCTGTCATATGGACCACGACCCGAGCGGCAGCGAGCGGCAGTCGAGCAAAGTCGGGACAAGTCGGGACGCGGACAGGGACAGGAATGGTGTGAATGCACTGCAAACTACGCAGACACCTGGTGTGAGGCGAGGCGAGGCGAGGCGAGGAAGCCCACATCGCTACCAGTGGCGCCCTCCAGCACGACACTGCACCACCCCGCACAGGCCCTCCGCTGGACACCAGGGACAAGATGCGTCCTCCGCTAGTGTCGAAGGCTGCACGCGCCCAGCAACACCTCGCTGCTGAGCGCGCTGTACTTCCGTCTGCGACTTGGTCGGCGGCGCCTCGTGTGCCGTCTGTCTTCTGCCTCGCGGCTACATTTCATCAAGTCCGTAAGTAATGGAAAGTTTCTATGATGCTAGTGAAGAGCGTGAAAATAACGTACAATGTGAATTCGATAGTTCCGTTGGCAAACCGTCCGCGTTCGAAATTCATCGTTGGATACTCGAGGAATTGTGTTTATCGACCGATGACGTTCTTGGTGTTCAGTTTGACACTTTTATTAATTCTGTGTTTTTGAAGTTGAAAACTCCGGAATTATGTGATACTGTTGTCAATGTCAATGATGGCGTCCGTAAATTTAGACATCTAGACGGTCGCATTAGTAACGTAAATATTTCTCATGGTGGGTTTGGCCTTCGAAATGTTCGTGTGTTCAACTTGCCTTTTGAAATCCGGAATGACACCATATCTCGTCATTTGCGGCCGTACGGGACCGTGCTATCTGTTACTAAAGAAAAGTGGTCCTCCGCCTATGTTTTTCAAGTTGAAAATGGCGTGAGGAGTGTAAAGATGGTCGTACGTCAACATATTCCGTCCTTCTTGCTAGTTAACGGTCATCGTGCTTTCATAACATATAGTGGTCAACCTCAGACGTGTTCTTTTTGTGGTGCTGTCGGTCATTACCGACAAAACTGCCCTAAACGCAGGCCGCCTGTTCAGTTGCCACGTGAGGATATTTTAGGTGGGCCTAGTTTTGCCTCCGTTGCCGCGACGAGTTTAGGTTCCGCCCCCCCCGCACGTGTGCCACTCGCGGCCGCCCCCCCTGTACCGGCCGCCGCTGACGCCATGGATACGTCTGTTCCCGATAGTGACTCTGTTTCTGTACCTCCTGTTGAGCCCTCTTTGGTCGCGGATGCGACACCTGTACCTATTACTAAAAAAACCGGTAGTGGACGATGTTTCACCGGCATCCGTGCCGCTGTCGGCCGTTGTTCCGCATCCTGTCCCGGTTGCGGAACCCGATAAATCGGCGGTTGTTCCAACTCCCGTCCCCGACGGTGTCTCTGCTGCCGGTGATGTTGTTGTTGACAGTGAGGCTTTTACTGCGCCTAAACCCCGTAGAGACCGGAATGTTGCTCGGGCTTCTGGCACACCGCGTTTGCGTAGTGCCAGTAGTTCTGCTTCTTTCGATACGCGTGGTGTTTCGGCCAAAAATCGGAGTCCGTCTCCGGTGGCGCGTTCTCCTGCCCCCCCTCACGCTCAGTCGGTTGGTCAACCGACCTCCCGACAGCCGGCCGCGCGCTCCGGGGCCGATCTCGGCCAGCGCCCGTCTCAGGGAGGGGGCGGCAGGCGCCAGGCGAAAAAGCAGCAATCTTCCCGCACCCAGCCGGAGGGTGCTGTAGTAACTGCCACGCAACAACGTGATATCACGGTTCAACACCTAAAAACATTTTTGAGTCAGCCGTTTTCCGCTGCTGATTCCGACATGGCGGTAGATCCGCCTGTGTCTGTGACACCGCCCCCCTTACCAACAAAACGAAAGGCCGAAGATTCGCACCATCGTCGTGCCCCCCCTTCCACCCACGATTTGGTGCCGGCCTTATCTTCTGATGTCGCAATGCCCGCTGTGGAGCATTCCGTCGCAGGGGATCCCGTCACAGTTTCCGGGACCCCACCGCCCCCGCCCCCCCCTCCTAGTCAATCACGGGCATGGTCGGAGGATGTTGAGGCAGGTGAATCCCATTAGTGCGACTCTTTGTATGTCCTTCCCCCTCCGCGCACGTTGGTATATTTTATTGTGTTTTAAGCGTTTTCATGTTTTTCTGTTATTGTTTTTTTCCCTGTGGTCTACGTGTATATGTTTCACGACTGTAGCCAGTGGAACATTTTAACGGTAAATCTTAATAAGCTGCGAAATCCGCAGAAAGCTACGCTTCTTAAGGGTTTTTTGTATGATAATCACTGTCACGTCGCCTTTTTACAAGAGGTGACTTGTGAAGCGCTTTTATATTTGAACGATTTTACTGATTTTATTGTGATTGACAATGTTGCGCCTGATTCTGATACGGGCACTGCCATTTTAGTACGTTCTGGCTTACCTGTTTCTAATGTTGACATTTTACCGACCGGTCGTGCTGTTGCCTGTACCATTTTTGGCATTGTGTTTGTGAATGTGTACGCTCCGTCGGGAAATGTTAAACCGGCCAGGGCTGAATTTTATGGTAGGGATTTATGTCAGCTTTTATCTAGGAATGTCGATACTTTAATCGTCGGGGGTGATTTTAATTGTGTTTTAGACGACAGAGATCAGGAGCCGCGTCCGAACAAATGCCACGAACTGGGTGCTTTGGTCACTAGTTTTCATTTGCTCGACACGTGGCGTGTTTTACACCCCGATTTCACTTATTTCACATATTTTTACGGTGCGGGGCGTAGCCGTCTCGATCGCATTTATGTGTCTAGGCAGTTGTCTGCCCGTATTTGTACTGCTGACGTGACTCCTGTCATATTTTCCGACCACTCCAGCTATTCCTGTCGTCTTTTATTACCTCGTTTGTGTGTTCCTCGTCGTACTAATTTGTGGAAGTTTAATTGTAGTTTACTTAATGACGACCATTTTGTGACTAGTTTTACCCGTATGTGGCAGAGGTTGGTGCGGACTCGCGGCGGTCATAGTAGCACCATTGAGTGGTGGGTTGCGATCGCTAAGCCGGCGATTCGCAACTTTTTAATCGATTACAGCCGTGAGGCGGCACGCTGGCGGCGGGCGACGGCTCGCTTCCGCCAGGATTGTTTACGCGATTTGGCGTTGCGAGTGACGTCACAGCCCGATTTGTTGCCCACTCTGAAGCGATTTCAAGCTCAGCTTTTAATTGACATGCGTGCCGCTAGTGATGGGGTGACCGTCCGCAGTCAGCCTGCAGGTTTTGTTGCTGGGGAACCTCTGTCCATTTATCATTTAAGCCGGGAACGCAAACGCCGCGAACGTTTGCGCATTACTGTTTGGCAGTTGCGGAACGGCGGTCGGACTTCCGTACAGTCGGACATTGAAAACGATATCTTTGAACATTTTGCATCGCTTTTCCGTGCTGTTGACGTTGATTCCGATACGTTGCGAGATTTCTTGCGGGTTGTTCCACATGTTTTAACTCGCCCGGACAGGCATCTTTTAAATGACGCCTATACGTCTGATGAAGTTTTCGACGCCGTTCGGCGGAGTCCCAAAGGGAAGTCTCCGGGTCCCGATGGGATTCCTGCGGAATTTTATTCGAAATTTTTTCCTCTTTTAAGTGAGATTTTAGTGGATTTAGCGAACGATCTTCGCCATGGTGTGACTGTACCAACTGCTTTTGTGGAGGGGGTTGTGACGCTTGTTCCCAAATCCCGTGCTGTACCTCATATCGATGCTGTCCGTCCGATTACTTTATTAAATGCTGATTACAAGATCGTTACGCGTTGCGTCGCGCAGCGACTTAAAAACGTCTTGCCGACCGTACTTAGTGATCAGCAAACATGTGCGGTCCGAGATCGGAATATCTTTGACGCTATCCTTGCGTACCGAGACTGTATAGGATATGTGAAAAGTGCTCGGCTCCGGACAGCGGCGATTTTATTAGTTGACTTTAAAAATGCCTTTGACCGCATTAGTCATTTTTATTTGCGTCGGGTTATGGTACGCATGGGGTTTGGTTATCTATTTACCCGATTCGTGACGCATTTGTTGCAACCTGCTACTTCCCGTATATGTGTCAATGGTCGTCTCACTCCTGCTTTCCGTGTGGGTCGCTCCGTGCGGCAGGGGTGTCCGCTTTCCATGGCGCTTTTTGCCATTGCGCTGGATCCCCTCCTCCGTTCTATCAGTCAGGAATGTCGCGGCATTCAGATGGGGACTACCAGATTGGTTTGTCGCGCATATGCTGATGACCTTGGCGTATTTATTGAACATATCGACGACGTTGACAGGTTGCATGTTGTTTTGCACAACTTTGGAAAAGCTACGGGGGCGGTTATCAATCCCCGGAAAACTGTGCTTTTGCCGCTCACCGCCCGCGCACGTACCCTGCATAGGGATTGGTTTTGTGTCCAGCAGCAGCCTACCGTTCTTGGGATACTTCTATCTTCGAACCCACAGCAGATGGCAGCCTTGAATTGGCGGCCTACGCTGTATCGGATTCGTGCGGTTGCCAGGATCTATGCGGTCCGGAATGTGGCCCTTCGGGATAAGGTGCATTTGATAAATGTCAATATCTTGGCGAGAGCATGGTACCTTGCGCAGGTTCTCCCGGTTCCCAAGCAGTTGGGGCGCGCCATCCAACAGGCGGTTTACTGGTTTTTATGGAGGGGGGAGATTTTCAAGGTATCGCATGCTGTCTGCACCTTGGACCTGTCCGATGGCGGTTTAGGACTAGTTGATTTTTCCGCCAAATGTGCGGCCCTTTTTTGGAAGCGAACTACTGCTGTTATTCAGAAAGCTCCTTGCGGTCCCACTGCGTTTGTTTTTAATCGTTACCGTCCTCTTTCTGAAGTGGCCCCTGTTTCTGTGTCGCACATCCCGTTCTACCTTTCTTACGTGCGCCGCTACTTTCTTGATAATAGTTACCTGGCGCTTTGTGACCTCTCCGTCCACACGGTTAGCGCTGTCTGCACGGCTTTCCGCGGACCTCCCGTTCGCTGCAAGTGGGAGTATCGGTTGCCACGCTGCAACTGGGTGGCAGTGTGGAAAAACCTCGCCAATGACGTTCTCCCGGCTTCCGTCCACGCGGTGTGGTACAAGGTGGTGCATCGCACCATCCCTACCAACTCCAAACTTCATTCTATAAATCTCATCCCGTCTGGTGGGTGTGACGTGTGTGCTGCCGACGACACTATTGAACACCGCTTTGCGTGTGACCGCTTCCGCCGTGTTTGGGAAGTCGCCAGGGACATGATTCGTTTGATTCAGAGGGTGGACACTCGCACTGTTACAGTGGATGCTGTCTTAATTCCGCAGTGTGTCGTTTACCCCACCACGAAGCGAAATGCCACGGTGTGGATCTTTGGCCACACAGTGTTTGCTCTCTTCTCCCTCAAGTTGTCTACCGATCTGGACTTTCTCACCTATTTATGGACCCAACATCTTCAGATTCAGGCATCGCCACACTATCGGCGAAATTTTGCTAATTTTTTGCAGGTCGCACTGGCGCATGCTTTTGCACGGCTTTCCGTATCTGCGTAGCATCGACGTTTTATTTTCTCTTATCTCTTCACTTGCCTTTGAGCGACACGATATGAATATGCGTTACTGCGGCTTTTTCAAATTTTCTGGAACGACACTTGACGTCCCTTGATTACCGAACGAAATCAGAAGTCTTTTCGTTTTTTCTGGGCGTTCTTGCCATATTTTCTGTTTTGCCCTGTGCGTCAGTTTTCTTAATTTCATTATTCGTTTTTTCCCAGTTTGTGGCGTGACGGGAATTTTGCTGCTGTTTCAGTTCTCAGTCTTGGTGGTGACTGTTTTGCGTTTTTCTCTGTTTTTTTCATTATTTTCATTTCACTTATTGTTGAGCACTCTCAAGTCTCGTCACGTGTCTGTGCTCGCCACTCTTTAAACTTTTGTCGGTGTGGAATTTCACGCCGGTGTCCCGCATTATGGTTTGTTTTAAGGTCGATATGAGTGACGGCGGGTGTGGGGGCGGCACTGTGGCCAGGCCTCAGGTTCCTTGACCCCTGCCCTCCTTGCCGCCAGCTGCCTACCGCGCTCATTGCCCGACCGCTTGCTTTTAACAACGGATTTGTTACTTTACTTAGTTTTCTATACTTTGTTAGAGGGACCTCCCGGGCCTTATTTACTTTTCACGCGGGTTTGCGACTTGTTCTTTTGAGCGAAGCCCTTCTTCCTCGTTTTTTTTCCCCCCACATTTGGTCGGTAGAATTTTTTACCGCCGATCTATGGAAGAACTTTTCCGTTTGTTTTTTTTTTCCTTACTTTTCCTTATTTTTCAACGTTGTTCAGTCTTGCCCTCCCCTTCGCTGGACGTGCCGTCCCTCCGTCATCAGACGGGGACCCTTTCCGGTTCCATCCGGCGCATACCATCTGCGACCGGCGAGAAGGAGCACCTGTTACGCCCCCTCTTCGTTCATCGTACTGCACGACCAACAGCATCGTTTTATAGCTGAGAAGCTCGCCGGCGAAGGCGTATTGTGGAGAGCGAAAAGGCCGGGCTATAAGGGGAGTTGGGAGGCCCGTAAAAAAAAAAAAAAAAAAAACAAAAAAAAGGTGCTGTTGGCTACCTTCCTTTTTTTTTTTTTTCGTTTTCGTATTATGTCGCTACCCCTGCCAGCCCAATTTTCAAACTGCCTTTCTGTTGTGACAAAGATGCTTCCTTATGCCTTTTAAACTACTGTAATGGTACGAAAATGCAGTAATTAACTCGGTTTGAGGGAGAATGTGCTAACCAAGTTTGCCAAGAAGACTTTGAAAACGACAAAACTGTACGAATCGGCAGGTGATTTCTGAAATACGTCACCGCCTATTGTTGTGTAGGAGTGTAGAGTTCCAAATTTGGTTTGTAATCATGACTTTATTCCTTAGTCGTCTCGTCTCGTCCCGCAGACGTTTGTCGTGCTTGCGCTGTCATATGGACCACGACCCGAGCGGCAGCGAGCGGCAGTCGAGCAAAGTCGGGACAAGTCGGGACGCGGACAGGGACAGGAATGGTGTGAATGCACTGCAAACTACGCAGACACCTGGTGTGAGGCGAGGCGAGGCGAGGCGAGGAAGCCCACATCGCTACCAGTGGCGCCCTCCAGCACGACACTGCACCACCCCGCACAGGCCCTCCGCTGGACACCAGGGACAAGATGCGTCCTCCGCTAGTGCCGAAGGCTGCACGCGCCCAGCGAATGACAGGAGGTGCAACGAGCAGCAGTGCGTCTCACACACGCGGCGGTGGGGCGCGCCCCCCGCACGCGTCCTCGAGGAACTGGCTGTTGCGGAAGGAAGTGCTTTCGTCAAATGCGGCGGAAAACTAACATTTTGTGTGTTGGGAAAAAAGCCGAACGCGAATTCTGCCGTGCTCCTACATTAGATGCGCGCCAACGGCCATACCATGATGGATACACCGGTTCTCGTCCGATCACCGAAGTTAAGCATCATTGGGCCCAGTTAGTACTTGGATGGGTGACCACCTGGGAAACCTGGGTGCTGTTGGCTACCTTCCTTTTTTTTTTTTTCGTTTTCGTATTATGTCGCTACCCCTGCCAGCCCAATTTTCAAACTGCCTTTCTGTTGTGACAAAGATGCTTCCTTATGCCTTTTAAACTACTGTAATGGTACGAAAATGCAGTAATTAACTCGGTTTGAGGGAGAATGTGCTAACCAAGTTTGCAAAGAAGACTATGAAAACGACAAAACAGTACGAATCGGCAGGTGATTTCTGAAATACGTCACCGCCTATTGTTGTGTAGGAGTGTAGAGTTCCAAATTTGGTTTGTAATCATGACTTTATTCCTTAGTCGTCTCGTCTCGTCCCGCAGACGTTTGTCGTGCTTGCGCTGTCATATGGACCACGACCCGAGCGGCAGCGAGCGGCAGTCGAGCAAAGTCGGGACAAGTCGGGACGCGGACAGGGACAGGAATGGTGTGAATGCACTGCAAACTACGCAGACACCTGGTGTGAGGCGAGGCGAGGCGAGGCGAGGAAGCCCACATCGCTACCAGTGGCGCCCTCCAGCACGACACTGCACCACCCCGCACAGGCCCTCCGCTGGACACCAGGGACAAGATGCGTCCTCCGCTAGTGCCGAAGGCTGCACGCGCCCAGCGAATGACAGGAGGTGCAACGAGCAGCAGTGCGTCTCACACACGCGGCGGTGGGGCGCGCCCCCCGCACGCGTCCTCGAGGAACTGGCTGTTGCGGAAGGAAGTGCTTTCGTCAAATGCGGCGGAAAACTAACATTTTGTGTGTTGGGAAAAAAGCCGAACGCGAATTCTGCCGTGCTCCTACATTAGATGCGCGCCAACGGCCATACCATGATGGATACACCGGTTCTCGTCCGATCACCGAAGTTAAGCATCATTGGGCCCAGTTAGTACTTGGATGGGTGACCACCTGGGAAACCTGGGTGCTGTTGGCTACCTTCCTTTTTTTTTTTTTTCGTTTTCGTATTATGTCGCTACCCCTGCCAGCCCAATTTTCAAACTGCCTTTCTGTTGTGACAAAGATGCTTCCTTATGCCTTTTAAACTACTGTAATGGTACGAAAATGCAGTAATTAACTCGGTTTGAGGGAGAATGTGCTAACCAAGTTTGCCAAGAAGACTTTGAAAACGACAAAACTGTACGAATCGGCAGGTGATTTCTGAAATACGTCACCGCCTATTGTTGTGTAGGAGTGTAGAGTTCCAAATTTGGTTTGTAATCATGACTTTATTCCTTAGTCGTCTCGTCTCGTCCCGCAGACGTTTGTCGTGCTTGCGCTGTCATATGGACCACGACCCGAGCGGCAGCGAGCGGCAGTCGAGCAAAGTCGGGACAAGTCGGGACGCGGACAGGGACAGGAATGGTGTGAATGCACTGCAAACTACGCAGACACCTGGTGTGAGGCGAGGCGAGGCGAGGCGAGGAAGCCCACATCGCTACCAGTGGCGCCCTCCAGCACGACACTGCACCACCCCGCACAGGCCCTCCGCTGGACACCAGGGACAAGATGCGTCCTCCGCTAGTGCCGAAGGCTGCACGCGCCCAGCGAATGACAGGAGGTGCAACGAGCAGCAGTGCGTCTCACACACGCGGCGGTGGGGCGCGCCCCCCGCACGCGTCCTCGAGGAACTGGCTGTTGCGGAAGGAAGTGCTTTCGTCAAATGCGGCGGAAAACTAACATTTTGTGTGTTGGGAAAAAAGCCGAACGCGAATTCTGCCGTGCTCCTACATTAGATGCGCGCCAACGGCCATACCATGATGGATACACCGGTTCTCGTCCGATCACCGAAGTTAAGCATCATTGGGCCCAGTTAGTACTTGGATGGGTGACCACCTGGGAAACCTGGGTGCTGTTGGCTACCTTCCTTTTTTTTTTTTTCGTTTTCGTATTATGTCGCTACCCCTGCCAGCCCAATTTTCAAACTGCCTTTCTGTTGTGACAAAGATGCTTCCTTATGCCTTTTAAACTACTGTAATGGTACGAAAATGCAGTAATTAACTCGGTTTGAGGGAGAATGTGCTAACCAAGTTTGCAAAGAAGACTATGAAAACGACAAAACAGTACGAATCGGCAGGTGATTTCTGAAATACGTCACCGCCTATTGTTGTGTAGGAGTGTAGAGTTCCAAATTTGGTTTGTAATCATGACTTTATTCCTTAGTCGTCTCGTCTCGTCCCGCAGACGTTTGTCGTGCTTGCGCTGTCATATGGACCACGACCCGAGCGGCAGCGAGCGGCAGTCGAGCAAAGTCGGGACAAGTCGGGACGCGGACAGGGACAGGAATGGTGTGAATGCACTGCAAACTACGCAGACACCTGGTGTGAGGCGAGGCGAGGCGAGGCGAGGAAGCCCACATCGCTACCAGTGGCGCCCTCCAGCACGACACTGCACCACCCCGCACAGGCCCTCCGCTGGACACCAGGGACAAGATGCGTCCTCCGCTAGTGCCGAAGGCTGCACGCGCCCAGCGAATGACAGGAGGTGCAACGAGCAGCAGTGCGTCTCACACACGCGGCGGTGGGGCGCGCCCCCCGCACGCGTCCTCGAGGAACTGGCTGTTGCGGAAGGAAGTGCTTTCGTCAAATGCGGCGGAAAACTAACATTTTGTGTGTTGGGAAAAAAGCCGAACGCGAATTCTGCCGTGCTCCTACATTAGATGCGCGCCAACGGCCATACCATGATGGATACACCGGTTCTCGTCCGATCACCGAAGTTAAGCATCATTGGGCCCAGTTAGTACTTGGATGGGTGACCACCTGGGAAACCTGGGTGCTGTTGGCTACCTTCCTTTTTTTTTTTTTTCGTTTTCGTATTATGTCGCTACCCCTGCCAGCCCAATTTTCAAACTGCCTTTCTGTTGTGACAAAGATGCTTCCTTATGCCTTTTAAACTACTGTAATGGTACGAAAATGCAGTAATTAACTCGGTTTGAGGGAGAATGTGCTAACCAAGTTTGCCAAGAAGACTTTGAAAACGACAAAACTGTACGAATCGGCAGGTGATTTCTGAAATACGTCACCGCCTATTGTTGTGTAGGAGTGTAGAGTTCCAAATTTGGTTTGTAATCATGACTTTATTCCTTAGTCGTCTCGTCTCGTCCCGCAGACGTTTGTCGTGCTTGCGCTGTCATATGGACCACGACCCGAGCGGCAGCGAGCGGCAGTCGAGCAAAGTCGGGACAAGTCGGGACGCGGACAGGGACAGGAATGGTGTGAATGCACTGCAAACTACGCAGACACCTGGTGTGAGGCGAGGCGAGGCGAGGCGAGGAAGCCCACATCGCTACCAGTGGCGCCCTCCAGCACGACACTGCACCACCCCGCACAGGCCCTCCGCTGGACACCAGGGACAAGATGCGTCCTCCGCTAGTGCCGAAGGCTGCACGCGCCCAGCGAATGACAGGAGGTGCAACGAGCAGCAGTGCGTCTCACACACGCGGCGGTGGGGCGCGCCCCCCGCACGCGTCCTCGAGGAACTGGCTGTTGCGGAAGGAAGTGCTTTCGTCAAATGCGGCGGAAAACTAACATTTTGTGTGTTGGGAAAAAAGCCGAACGCGAATTCTGCCGTGCTCCTACATTAGATGCGCGCCAACGGCCATACCATGATGGATACACCGGTTCTCGTCCGATCACCGAAGTTAAGCATCATTGGGCCCAGTTAGTACTTGGATGGGTGACCACCTGGGAAACCTGGGTGCTGTTGGCTACCTTCCTTTTTTTTTTTTTCGTTTTCGTATTATGTCGCTACCCCTGCCAGCCCAATTTTCAAACTGCCTTTCTGTTGTGACAAAGATGCTTCCTTATGCCTTTTAAACTACTGTAATGGTACGAAAATGCAGTAATTAACTCGGTTTGAGGGAGAATGTGCTAACCAAGTTTGCAAAGAAGACTATGAAAACGACAAAACAGTACGAATCGGCAGGTGATTTCTGAAATACGTCACCGCCTATTGTTGTGTAGGAGTGTAGAGTTCCAAATTTGGTTTGTAATCATGACTTTATTCCTTAGTCGTCTCGTCTCGTCCCGCAGACGTTTGTCGTGCTTGCGCTGTCATATGGACCACGACCCGAGCGGCAGCGAGCGGCAGTCGAGCAAAGTCGGGACGGGGACAGGGACAGGAATGGTGCGAATTGAGTGCAAACTACGCAGACACCTGGTGTGAGGCGTGGCGAGGCGAGGAAGCCCACATCGCTACCAGTGGCGCCCTCCAGCACGACACTGCACCACCCCGCACAGGCCCTCCGCTGGACACCAGGGACAAGATGCGTCCTCCGCTAGTGCCGAAGGCTGCACGCGCCCAGCGAATGACAGGAGGTGCAACGAGCAGCAGTGCGTCTCACACACGCGGCGGTGGGGCGCGCCCCCCGCACGCGTCCTCGAGGAACTGGCTGTTGCGGAAGGAAGTGCTTTCGTCAAATGCGGCGGAAAACTAACATTTTGTGTGTTGGGAAAAAAGCCGAACGCGAATTCTGCCGTGCTCCTACATTAGATGCGCGCCAACGGCCATACCATGATGGATACACCGGTTCTCGTCCGATCACCGAAGTTAAGCATCATTGGGCCCAGTTAGTACTTGGATGGGTGACCACCTGGGAAACCTGGGTGCTGTTGGCTACCTTCCTTTTTTTTTTTTTCGTTTTCGTATTATGTCGCTACCCCTGCCAGCCCAATTTTCAAACTGCCTTTCTGTTGTGACAAAGATGCTTCCTTATGCCTTTTAAACTACTGTAATGGTACGAAAATGCAGTAATTAACTCGGTTTGAGGGAGAATGTGCTAACCAAGTTTGCCAAGAAGACTTTGAAAACGACAAAACTGTACGAATCGGCAGGTGATTTCTGAAATACGTCACCGCCTATTGTTGTGTAGGAGTGTAGAGTTCCAAATTTGGTTTGTAATCATGACTTTATTCCTTAGTCGTCTCGTCTCGTCCCGCAGACGTTTGTCGTGCTTGCGCTGTCATATGGACCACGACCCGAGCGGCAGCGAGCGGCAGTCGAGCAAAGTCGGGACAAGTCGGGACGCGGACAGGGACAGGAATGGTGTGAATGCACTGCAAACTACGCAGACACCTGGTGTGAGGCGAGGCGAGGCGAGGCGAGGAAGCCCACATCGCTACCAGTGGCGCCCTCCAGCACGACACTGCACCACCCCGCACAGGCCCTCCGCTGGACACCAGGGACAAGATGCGTCCTCCGCTAGTGCCGAAGGCTGCACGCGCCCAGCGAATGACAGGAGGTGCAACGAGCAGCAGTGCGTCTCACACACGCGGCGGTGGGGCGCGCCCCCCGCACGTGTCCTCGAGGAACTGGCTGTTGCGGAAGGAAGTGCTTTCGTCAAATGCGGCGGAAAACTAACATTTTGTGTGTTGGGAAAAAAGCCGAACGCGAATTCTGCCGTGCTCCTACATTAGATGCGCGCCAACGGCCATACCATGATGGATACACCGGTTCTCGTCCGATCACCGAAGTTAAGCATCATTGGGCCCAGTTAGTACTTGGATGGGTGACCACCTGGGAAACCTGGGTGCTGTTGGCTACCTTCCTTTTTTTTTTTTTTCGTTTTCGTATTATGTCGCTACCCCTGCCAGCCCAATTTTCAAACTGCCTTTCTGTTGTGACAAAGATGCTTCCTTATGCCTTTTAAACTACTGTAATGGTACGAAAATGCAGTAATTAACTCGGTTTGAGGGAGAATGTGCTAACCAAGTTTGCCAAGAAGACTTTGAAAACGACAAAACTGTACGAATCGGCAGGTGATTTCTGAAATACGTCACCGCCTATTGTTGTGTAGGAGTGTAGAGTTCCAAATTTGGTTTGTAATCATGACTTTATTCCTTAGTCGTCTCGTCTCGTCCCGCAGACGTTTGTCGTGCTTGCGCTGTCATATGGACCACGACCCGAGCGGCAGCGAGCGGCAGTCGAGCAAAGTCGGGACAAGTCGGGACGCGGACAGGGACAGGAATGGTGTGAATGCACTGCAAACTACGCAGACACCTGGTGTGAGGCGAGGCGAGGCGAGGCGAGGAAGCCCACATCGCTACCAGTGGCGCCCTCCAGCACGACACTGCACCACCCCGCACAGGCCCTCCGCTGGACACCAGGGACAAGATGCGTCCTCCGCTAGTGCCGAAGGCTGCACGCGCCCAGCGAATGACAGGAGGTGCAACGAGCAGCAGTGCGTCTCACACACGCGGCGGTGGGGCGCGCCCCCCGCACGCGTCCTCGAGGAACTGGCTGTTGCGGAAGGAAGTGCTTTCGTCAAATGCGGCGGAAAACTAACATTTTGTGTGTTGGGAAAAAAGCCGAACGCGAATTCTGCCGTGCTCCTACATTAGATGCGCGCCAACGGCCATACCATGATGGATACACCGGTTCTCGTCCGATCACCGAAGTTAAGCATCATTGGGCCCAGTTAGTACTTGGATGGGTGACCACCTGGGAAACCTGGGTGCTGTTGGCTACCTTCCTTTTTTTTTTTTTTCGTTTTCGTATTATGTCGCTACCCCTGCCAGCCCAATTTTCAAACTGCCTTTCTGTTGTGACAAAGATGCTTCCTTATGCCTTTTAAACTACTGTAATGGTACGAAAATGCAGTAATTAACTCGGTTTGAGGGAGAATGTGCTAACCAAGTTTGCCAAGAAGACTTTGAAAACGACAAAACTGTACGAATCGGCAGGTGATTTCTGAAATACGTCACCGCCTATTGTTGTGTAGGAGTGTAGAGTTCCAAATTTGGTTTGTAATCATGACTTTATTCCTTAGTCGTCTCGTCTCGTCCCGCAGACGTTTGTCGTGCTTGCGCTGTCATATGGACCACGACCCGAGCGGCAGCGAGCGGCAGTCGAGCAAAGTCGGGACAAGTCGGGACGCGGACAGGGACAGGAATGGTGTGAATGCACTGCAAACTACGCAGACACCTGGTGTGAGGCGAGGCGAGGCGAGGCGAGGAAGCCCACATCGCTACCAGTGGCGCCCTCCAGCACGACACTGCACCACCCCGCACAGGCCCTCCGCTGGACACCAGGGACAAGATGCGTCCTCCGCTAGTGCCGAAGGCTGCACGCGCCCAGCGAATGACAGGAGGTGCAACGAGCAGCAGTGCGTCTCACACACGCGGCGGTGGGGCGCGCCCCCCGCACGCGTCCTCGAGGAACTGGCTGTTGCGGAAGGAAGTGCTTTCGTCAAATGCGGCGGAAAACTAACATTTTGTGTGTTGGGAAAAAAGCCGAACGCGAATTCTGCCGTGCTCCTACATTAGATGCGCGCCAACGGCCATACCATGATGGATACACCGGTTCTCGTCCGATCACCGAAGTTAAGCATCATTGGGCCCAGTTAGTACTTGGATGGGTGACCACCTGGGAAACCTGGGTGCTGTTGGCTACCTTCCTTTTTTTTTTTTTCGTTTTCGTATTATGTCGCTACCCCTGCCAGCCCAATTTTCAAACTGCCTTTCTGTTGTGACAAAGATGCTTCCTTATGCCTTTTAAACTACTGTAATGGTACGAAAATGCAGTAATTAACTCGGTTTGAGGGAGAATGTGCTAACCAAGTTTGCAAAGAAGACTATGAAAACGACAAAACAGTACGAATCGGCAGGTGATTTCTGAAATACGTCACCGCCTATTGTTGTGTAGGAGTGTAGAGTTCCAAATTTGGTTTGTAATCATGACTTTATTCCTTAGTCGTCTCGTCTCGTCCCGCAGACGTTTGTCGTGCTTGCGCTGTCATATGGACCACGACCCGAGCGGCAGCGAGCGGCAGTCGAGCAAAGTCGGGACGGGGACAGGGACAGGAATGGTGCGAATTGAGTGCAAACTACGCAGACACCTGGTGTGAGGCGTGGCGAGGCGAGGAAGCCCACATCGCTACCAGTGGCGCCCTCCAGCACGACACTGCACCACCCCGCACAGGCCCTCCGCTGGACACCAGGGACAAGATGCGTCCTCCGCTAGTGCCGAAGGCTGCACGCGCCCAGCGAATGACAGGAGGTGCAACGAGCAGCAGTGCGTCTCACACACGCGGCGGTGGGGCGCGCCCCCCGCACGCGTCCTCGAGGAACTGGCTGTTGCGGAAGGAAGTGCTTTCGTCAAATGCGGCGGAAAACTAACATTTTGTGTGTTGGGAAAAAAGCCGAACGCGAATTCTGCCGTGCTCCTACATTAGATGCGCGCCAACGGCCATACCATGATGGATACACCGGTTCTCGTCCGATCACCGAAGTTAAGCATCATTGGGCCCAGTTAGTACTTGGATGGGTGACCACCTGGGAAACCTGGGTGCTGTTGGCTACCTTCCTTTTTTTTTTTTTCGTTTTCGTATTATGTCGCTACCCCTGCCAGCCCAATTTTCAAACTGCCTTTCTGTTGTGACAAAGATGCTTCCTTATGCCTTTTAAACTACTGTAATGGTACGAAAATGCAGTAATTAACTCGGTTTGAGGGAGAATGTGCTAACCAAGTTTGCCAAGAAGACTTTGAAAACGACAAAACTGTACGAATCGGCAGGTGATTTCTGAAATACGTCACCGCCTATTGTTGTGTAGGAGTGTAGAGTTCCAAATTTGGTTTGTAATCATGACTTTATTCCTTAGTCGTCTCGTCTCGTCCCGCAGACGTTTGTCGTGCTTGCGCTGTCATATGGACCACGACCCGAGCGGCAGCGAGCGGCAGTCGAGCAAAGTCGGGACAAGTCGGGACGCGGACAGGGACAGGAATGGTGTGAATGCACTGCAAACTACGCAGACACCTGGTGTGAGGCGAGGCGAGGCGAGGCGAGGAAGCCCACATCGCTACCAGTGGCGCCCTCCAGCACGACACTGCACCACCCCGCACAGGCCCTCCGCTGGACACCAGGGACAAGATGCGTCCTCCGCTAGTGCCGAAGGCTGCACGCGCCCAGCGAATGACAGGAGGTGCAACGAGCAGCAGTGCGTCTCACACACGCGGCGGTGGGGCGCGCCCCCCGCACGCGTCCTCGAGGAACTGGCTGTTGCGGAAGGAAGTGCTTTCGTCAAATGCGGCGGAAAACTAACATTTTGTGTGTTGGGAAAAAAGCCGAACGCGAATTCTGCCGTGCTCCTACATTAGATGCGCGCCAACGGCCATACCATGATGGATACACCGGTTCTCGTCCGATCACCGAAGTTAAGCATCATTGGGCCCAGTTAGTACTTGGATGGGTGACCACCTGGGAAACCTGGGTGCTGTTGGCTACCTTCCTTTTTTTTTTTTTCGTTTTCGTATTATGTCGCTACCCCTGCCAGCCCAATTTTCAAACTGCCTTTCTGTTGTGACAAAGATGCTTCCTTATGCCTTTTAAACTACTGTAATGGTACGAAAATGCAGTAATTAACTCGGTTTGAGGGAGAATGTGCTAACCAAGTTTGCAAAGAAGACTATGAAAACGACAAAACAGTACGAATCGGCAGGTGATTTCTGAAATACGTCACCGCCTATTGTTGTGTAGGAGTGTAGAGTTCCAAATTTGGTTTGTAATCATGACTTTATTCCTTAGTCGTCTCGTCTCGTCCCGCAGACGTTTGTCGTGCTTGCGCTGTCATATGGACCACGACCCGAGCGGCAGCGAGCGGCAGTCGAGCAAAGTCGGGACGGGGACAGGGACAGGAATGGTGCGAATTGAGTGCAAACTACGCAGACACCTGGTGTGAGGCGTGGCGAGGCGAGGAAGCCCACATCGCTACCAGTGGCGCCCTCCAGCACGACACTGCACCACCCCGCACAGGCCCTCCGCTGGACACCAGGGACAAGATGCGTCCTCCGCTAGTGCCGAAGGCTGCACGCGCCCAGCGAATGACAGGAGGTGCAACGAGCAGCAGTGCGTCTCACACACGCGGCGGTGGGGCGCGCCCCCCGCACGCGTCCTCGAGGAACTGGCTGTTGCGGAAGGAAGTGCTTTCGTCAAATGCGGCGGAAAACTAACATTTTGTGTGTTGGGAAAAAAGCCGAACGCGAATTCTGCCGTGCTCCTACATTAGATGCGCGCCAACGGCCATACCATGATGGATACACCGGTTCTCGTCCGATCACCGAAGTTAAGCATCATTGGGCCCAGTTAGTACTTGGATGGGTGACCACCTGGGAAACCTGGGTGCTGTTGGCTACCTTCCTTTTTTTTTTTTTCGTTTTCGTATTATGTCGCTACCCCTGCCAGCCCAATTTTCAAACTGCCTTTCTGTTGTGACAAAGATGCTTCCTTATGCCTTTTAAACTACTGTAATGGTACGAAAATGCAGTAATTAACTCGGTTTGAGGGAGAATGTGCTAACCAAGTTTGCCAAGAAGACTTTGAAAACGACAAAACTGTACGAATCGGCAGGTGATTTCTGAAATACGTCACCGCCTATTGTTGTGTAGGAGTGTAGAGTTCCAAATTTGGTTTGTAATCATGACTTTATTCCTTAGTCGTCTCGTCTCGTCCCGCAGACGTTTGTCGTGCTTGCGCTGTCATATGGACCACGACCCGAGCGGCAGCGAGCGGCAGCGAGCGGCAGTCGAGCAAAGTCGGGACAAGTCGGGACGCGGACAGGGACAGGAATGGTGTGAATGCACTGCAAACTACGCAGACACCTGGTGTGAGGCGAGGCGAGGCGAGGCGAGGAAGCCCACATCGCTACCAGTGGCGCCCTCCAGCACGACACTGCACCACCCCGCACAGGCCCTCCGCTGGACACCAGGGACAAGATGCGTCCTCCGCTAGTGCCGAAGGCTGCACGCGCCCAGCGAATGACAGGAGGTGCAACGAGCAGCAGTGCGTCTCACACACGCGGCGGTGGGGCGCGCCCCCCGCACGCGTCCTCGAGGAACTGGCTGTTGCGGAAGGAAGTGCTTTCGTCAAATGCGGCGGAAAACTAACATTTTGTGTGTTGGGAAAAAAGCCGAACGCGAATTCTGCCGTGCTCCTACATTAGATGCGCGCCAACGGCCATACCATGATGGATACACCGGTTCTCGTCCGATCACCGAAGTTAAGCATCATTGGGCCCAGTTAGTACTTGGATGGGTGACCACCTGGGAAACCTGGGTGCTGTTGGCTACCTTCCTTTTTTTTTTTTTCGTTTTCGTATTATGTCGCTACCCCTGCCAGCCCAATTTTCAAACTGCCTTTCTGTTGTGACAAAGATGCTTCCTTATGCCTTTTAAACTACTGTAATGGTACGAAAATGCAGTAATTAACTCGGTTTGAGGGAGAATGTGCTAACCAAGTTTGCAAAGAAGACTATGAAAACGACAAAACAGTACGAATCGGCAGGTGATTTCTGAAATACGTCACCGCCTATTGTTGTGTAGGAGTGTAGAGTTCCAAATTTGGTTTGTAATCATGACTTTATTCCTTAGTCGTCTCGTCTCGTCCCGCAGACGTTTGTCGTGCTTGCGCTGTCATATGGACCACGACCCGAGCGGCAGCGAGCGGCAGTCGAGCAAAGTCGGGACGGGGACAGGGACAGGAATGGTGCGAATTGAGTGCAAACTACGCAGACACCTGGTGTGAGGCGTGGCGAGGCGAGGAAGCCCACATCGCTACCAGTGGCGCCCTCCAGCACGACACTGCACCACCCCGCACAGGCCCTCCGCTGGACACCAGGGACAAGATGCGTCCTCCGCTAGTGCCGAAGGCTGCACGCGCCCAGCGAATGACAGGAGGTGCAACGAGCAGCAGTGCGTCTCACACACGCGGCGGTGGGGCGCGCCCCCCGCACGCGTCCTCGAGGAACTGGCTGTTGCGGAAGGAAGTGCTTTCGTCAAATGCGGCGGAAAACTAACATTTTGTGTGTTGGGAAAAAAGCCGAACGCGAATTCTGCCGTGCTCCTACATTAGATGCGCGCCAACGGCCATACCATGATGGATACACCGGTTCTCGTCCGATCACCGAAGTTAAGCATCATTGGGCCCAGTTAGTACTTGGATGGGTGACCACCTGGGAAACCTGGGTGCTGTTGGCTACCTTCCTTTTTTTTTTTTTCGTTTTCGTATTATGTCGCTACCCCTGCCAGCCCAATTTTCAAACTGCCTTTCTGTTGTGACAAAGATGCTTCCTTATGCCTTTTAAACTACTGTAATGGTACGAAAATGCAGTAATTAACTCGGTTTGAGGGAGAATGTGCTAACCAAGTTTGCCAAGAAGACTTTGAAAACGACAAAACTGTACGAATCGGCAGGTGATTTCTGAAATACGTCACCGCCTATTGTTGTGTAGGAGTGTAGAGTTCCAAATTTGGTTTGTAATCATGACTTTATTCCTTAGTCGTCTCGTCTCGTCCCGCAGACGTTTGTCGTGCTTGCGCTGTCATATGGACCACGACCCGAGCGGCAGCGAGCGGCAGTCGAGCAAAGTCGGGACAAGTCGGGACGCGGACAGGGACAGGAATGGTGTGAATGCACTGCAAACTACGCAGACACCTGGTGTGAGGCGAGGCGAGGCGAGGCGAGGAAGCCCACATCGCTACCAGTGGCGCCCTCCAGCACGACACTGCACCACCCCGCACAGGCCCTCCGCTGGACACCAGGGACAAGATGCGTCCTCCGCTAGTGCCGAAGGCTGCACGCGCCCAGCGAATGACAGGAGGTGCAACGAGCAGCAGTGCGTCTCACACACGCGGCGGTGGGGCGCGCCCCCCGCACGTGTCCTCGAGGAACTGGCTGTTGCGGAAGGAAGTGCTTTCGTCAAATGCGGCGGAAAACTAACATTTTGTGTGTTGGGAAAAAAGCCGAACGCGAATTCTGCCGTGCTCCTACATTAGATGCGCGCCAACGGCCATACCATGATGGATACACCGGTTCTCGTCCGATCACCGAAGTTAAGCATCATTGGGCCCAGTTAGTACTTGGATGGGTGACCACCTGGGAAACCTGGGTGCTGTTGGCTACCTTCCTTTTTTTTTTTTTTCGTTTTCGTATTATGTCGCTACCCCTGCCAGCCCAATTTTCAAACTGCCTTTCTGTTGTGACAAAGATGCTTCCTTATGCCTTTTAAACTACTGTAATGGTACGAAAATGCAGTAATTAACTCGGTTTGAGGGAGAATGTGCTAACCAAGTTTGCCAAGAAGACTTTGAAAACGACAAAACTGTACGAATCGGCAGGTGATTTCTGAAATACGTCACCGCCTATTGTTGTGTAGGAGTGTAGAGTTCCAAATTTGGTTTGTAATCATGACTTTATTCCTTAGTCGTCTCGTCTCGTCCCGCAGACGTTTGTCGTGCTTGCGCTGTCATATGGACCACGACCCGAGCGGCAGCGAGCGGCAGTCGAGCAAAGTCGGGACAAGTCGGGACGCGGACAGGGACAGGAATGGTGTGAATGCACTGCAAACTACGCAGACACCTGGTGTGAGGCGAGGCGAGGCGAGGCGAGGAAGCCCACATCGCTACCAGTGGCGCCCTCCAGCACGACACTGCACCACCCCGCACAGGCCCTCCGCTGGACACCAGGGACAAGATGCGTCCTCCGCTAGTGCCGAAGGCTGCACGCGCCCAGCGAATGACAGGAGGTGCAACGAGCAGCAGTGCGTCTCACACACGCGGCGGTGGGGCGCGCCCCCCGCACGCGTCCTCGAGGAACTGGCTGTTGCGGAAGGAAGTGCTTTCGTCAAATGCGGCGGAAAACTAACATTTTGTGTGTTGGGAAAAAAGCCGAACGCGAATTCTGCCGTGCTCCTACATTAGATGCGCGCCAACGGCCATACCATGATGGATACACCGGTTCTCGTCCGATCACCGAAGTTAAGCATCATTGGGCCCAGTTAGTACTTGGATGGGTGACCACCTGGGAAACCTGGGTGCTGTTGGCTACCTTCCTTTTTTTTTTTTTTCGTTTTCGTATTATGTCGCTACCCCTGCCAGCCCAATTTTCAAACTGCCTTTCTGTTGTGACAAAGATGCTTCCTTATGCCTTTTAAACTACTGTAATGGTACGAAAATGCAGTAATTAACTCGGTTTGAGGGAGAATGTGCTAACCAAGTTTGCCAAGAAGACTTTGAAAACGACAAAACTGTACGAATCGGCAGGTGATTTCTGAAATACGTCACCGCCTATTGTTGTGTAGGAGTGTAGAGTTCCAAATTTGGTTTGTAATCATGACTTTATTCCTTAGTCGTCTCGTCTCGTCCCGCAGACGTTTGTCGTGCTTGCGCTGTCATATGGACCACGACCCGAGCGGCAGCGAGCGGCAGTCGAGCAAAGTCGGGACAAGTCGGGACGCGGACAGGGACAGGAATGGTGTGAATGCACTGCAAACTACGCAGACACCTGGTGTGAGGCGAGGCGAGGCGAGGCGAGGAAGCCCACATCGCTACCAGTGGCGCCCTCCAGCACGACACTGCACCACCCCGCACAGGCCCTCCGCTGGACACCAGGGACAAGATGCGTCCTCCGCTAGTGCCGAAGGCTGCACGCGCCCAGCGAATGACAGGAGGTGCAACGAGCAGCAGTGCGTCTCACACACGCGGCGGTGGGGCGCGCCCCCCGCACGCGTCCTCGAGGAACTGGCTGTTGCGGAAGGAAGTGCTTTCGTCAAATGCGGCGGAAAACTAACATTTTGTGTGTTGGGAAAAAAGCCGAACGCGAATTCTGCCGTGCTCCTACATTAGATGCGCGCCAACGGCCATACCATGATGGATACACCGGTTCTCGTCCGATCACCGAAGTTAAGCATCATTGGGCCCAGTTAGTACTTGGATGGGTGACCACCTGGGAAACCTGGGTGCTGTTGGCTACCTTCCTTTTTTTTTTTTTCGTTTTCGTATTATGTCGCTACCCCTGCCAGCCCAATTTTCAAACTGCCTTTCTGTTGTGACAAAGATGCTTCCTTATGCCTTTTAAACTACTGTAATGGTACGAAAATGCAGTAATTAACTCGGTTTGAGGGAGAATGTGCTAACCAAGTTTGCAAAGAAGACTATGAAAACGACAAAACAGTACGAATCGGCAGGTGATTTCTGAAATACGTCACCGCCTATTGTTGTGTAGGAGTGTAGAGTTCCAAATTTGGTTTGTAATCATGACTTTATTCCTTAGTCGTCTCGTCTCGTCCCGCAGACGTTTGTCGTGCTTGCGCTGTCATATGGACCACGACCCGAGCGGCAGCGAGCGGCAGTCGAGCAAAGTCGGGACGGGGACAGGGACAGGAATGGTGCGAATTGAGTGCAAACTACGCAGACACCTGGTGTGAGGCGTGGCGAGGCGAGGAAGCCCACATCGCTACCAGTGGCGCCCTCCAGCACGACACTGCACCACCCCGCACAGGCCCTCCGCTGGACACCAGGGACAAGATGCGTCCTCCGCTAGTGCCGAAGGCTGCACGCGCCCAGCGAATGACAGGAGGTGCAACGAGCAGCAGTGCGTCTCACACACGCGGCGGTGGGGCGCGCCCCCCGCACGCGTCCTCGAGGAACTGGCTGTTGCGGAAGGAAGTGCTTTCGTCAAATGCGGCGGAAAACTAACATTTTGTGTGTTGGGAAAAAAGCCGAACGCGAATTCTGCCGTGCTCCTACATTAGATGCGCGCCAACGGCCATACCATGATGGATACACCGGTTCTCGTCCGATCACCGAAGTTAAGCATCATTGGGCCCAGTTAGTACTTGGATGGGTGACCACCTGGGAAACCTGGGTGCTGTTGGCTACCTTCCTTTTTTTTTTTTTTCGTTTTCGTATTATGTCGCTACCCCTGCCAGCCCAATTTTCAAACTGCCTTTCTGTTGTGACAAAGATGCTTCCTTATGCCTTTTAAACTACTGTAATGGTACGAAAATGCAGTAATTAACTCGGTTTGAGGGAGAATGTGCTAACCAAGTTTGCCAAGAAGACTTTGAAAACGACAAAACTGTACGAATCGGCAGGTGATTTCTGAAATACGTCACCGCCTATTGTTGTGTAGGAGTGTAGAGTTCCAAATTTGGTTTGTAATCATGACTTTATTCCTTAGTCGTCTCGTCTCGTCCCGCAGACGTTTGTCGTGCTTGCGCTGTCATATGGACCACGACCCGAGCGGCAGCGAGCGGCAGCGAGCGGCAGTCGAGCAAAGTCGGGACAAGTCGGGACGCGGACAGGGACAGGAATGGTGTGAATGCACTGCAAACTACGCAGACACCTGGTGTGAGGCGAGGCGAGGCGAGGCGAGGAAGCCCACATCGCTACCAGTGGCGCCCTCCAGCACGACACTGCACCACCCCGCACAGGCCCTCCGCTGGACACCAGGGACAAGATGCGTCCTCCGCTAGTGCCGAAGGCTGCACGCGCCCAGCGAATGACAGGAGGTGCAACGAGCAGCAGTGCGTCTCACACACGCGGCGGTGGGGCGCGCCCCCCGCACGCGTCCTCGAGGAACTGGCTGTTGCGGAAGGAAGTGCTTTCGTCAAATGCGGCGGAAAACTAACATTTTGTGTGTTGGGAAAAAAGCCGAACGCGAATTCTGCCGTGCTCCTACATTAGATGCGCGCCAACGGCCATACCATGATGGATACACCGGTTCTCGTCCGATCACCGAAGTTAAGCATCATTGGGCCCAGTTAGTACTTGGATGGGTGACCACCTGGGAAACCTGGGTGCTGTTGGCTACCTTCCTTTTTTTTTTTTTCGTTTTCGTATTATGTCGCTACCCCTGCCAGCCCAATTTTCAAACTGCCTTTCTGTTGTGACAAAGATGCTTCCTTATGCCTTTTAAACTACTGTAATGGTACGAAAATGCAGTAATTAACTCGGTTTGAGGGAGAATGTGCTAACCAAGTTTGCAAAGAAGACTATGAAAACGACAAAACAGTACGAATCGGCAGGTGATTTCTGAAATACGTCACCGCCTATTGTTGTGTAGGAGTGTAGAGTTCCAAATTTGGTTTGTAATCATGACTTTATTCCTTAGTCGTCTCGTCTCGTCCCGCAGACGTTTGTCGTGCTTGCGCTGTCATATGGACCACGACCCGAGCGGCAGCGAGCGGCAGTCGAGCAAAGTCGGGACGGGGACAGGGACAGGAATGGTGCGAATTGAGTGCAAACTACGCAGACACCTGGTGTGAGGCGTGGCGAGGCGAGGAAGCCCACATCGCTACCAGTGGCGCCCTCCAGCACGACACTGCACCACCCCGCACAGGCCCTCCGCTGGACACCAGGGACAAGATGCGTCCTCCGCTAGTGCCGAAGGCTGCACGCGCCCAGCGAATGACAGGAGGTGCAACGAGCAGCAGTGCGTCTCACACACGCGGCGGTGGGGCGCGCCCCCCGCACGCGTCCTCGAGGAACTGGCTGTTGCGGAAGGAAGTGCTTTCGTCAAATGCGGCGGAAAACTAACATTTTGTGTGTTGGGAAAAAAGCCGAACGCGAATTCTGCCGTGCTCCTACATTAGATGCGCGCCAACGGCCATACCATGATGGATACACCGGTTCTCGTCCGATCACCGAAGTTAAGCATCATTGGGCCCAGTTAGTACTTGGATGGGTGACCACCTGGGAAACCTGGGTGCTGTTGGCTACCTTCCTTTTTTTTTTTTTCGTTTTCGTATTATGTCGCTACCCCTGCCAGCCCAATTTTCAAACTGCCTTTCTGTTGTGACAAAGATGCTTCCTTATGCCTTTTAAACTACTGTAATGGTACGAAAATGCAGTAATTAACTCGGTTTGAGGGAGAATGTGCTAACCAAGTTTGCCAAGAAGACTTTGAAAACGACAAAACTGTACGAATCGGCAGGTGATTTCTGAAATACGTCACCGCCTATTGTTGTGTAGGAGTGTAGAGTTCCAAATTTGGTTTGTAATCATGACTTTATTCCTTAGTCGTCTCGTCTCGTCCCGCAGACGTTTGTCGTGCTTGCGCTGTCATATGGACCACGACCCGAGCGGCAGCGAGCGGCAGTCGAGCAAAGTCGGGACAAGTCGGGACGCGGACAGGGACAGGAATGGTGTGAATGCACTGCAAACTACGCAGACACCTGGTGTGAGGCGAGGCGAGGCGAGGCGAGGAAGCCCACATCGCTACCAGTGGCGCCCTCCAGCACGACACTGCACCACCCCGCACAGGCCCTCCGCTGGACACCAGGGACAAGATGCGTCCTCCGCTAGTGCCGAAGGCTGCACGCGCCCAGCGAATGACAGGAGGTGCAACGAGCAGCAGTGCGTCTCACACACGCGGCGGTGGGGCGCGCCCCCCGCACGTGTCCTCGAGGAACTGGCTGTTGCGGAAGGAAGTGCTTTCGTCAAATGCGGCGGAAAACTAACATTTTGTGTGTTGGGAAAAAAGCCGAACGCGAATTCTGCCGTGCTCCTACATTAGATGCGCGCCAACGGCCATACCATGATGGATACACCGGTTCTCGTCCGATCACCGAAGTTAAGCATCATTGGGCCCAGTTAGTACTTGGATGGGTGACCACCTGGGAAACCTGGGTGCTGTTGGCTACCTTCCTTTTTTTTTTTTTTCGTTTTCGTATTATGTCGCTACCCCTGCCAGCCCAATTTTCAAACTGCCTTTCTGTTGTGACAAAGATGCTTCCTTATGCCTTTTAAACTACTGTAATGGTACGAAAATGCAGTAATTAACTCGGTTTGAGGGAGAATGTGCTAACCAAGTTTGCCAAGAAGACTTTGAAAACGACAAAACTGTACGAATCGGCAGGTGATTTCTGAAATACGTCACCGCCTATTGTTGTGTAGGAGTGTAGAGTTCCAAATTTGGTTTGTAATCATGACTTTATTCCTTAGTCGTCTCGTCTCGTCCCGCAGACGTTTGTCGTGCTTGCGCTGTCATATGGACCACGACCCGAGCGGCAGCGAGCGGCAGTCGAGCAAAGTCGGGACAAGTCGGGACGCGGACAGGGACAGGAATGGTGTGAATGCACTGCAAACTACGCAGACACCTGGTGTGAGGCGAGGCGAGGCGAGGCGAGGAAGCCCACATCGCTACCAGTGGCGCCCTCCAGCACGACACTGCACCACCCCGCACAGGCCCTCCGCTGGACACCAGGGACAAGATGCGTCCTCCGCTAGTGCCGAAGGCTGCACGCGCCCAGCGAATGACAGGAGGTGCAACGAGCAGCAGTGCGTCTCACACACGCGGCGGTGGGGCGCGCCCCCCGCACGCGTCCTCGAGGAACTGGCTGTTGCGGAAGGAAGTGCTTTCGTCAAATGCGGCGGAAAACTAACATTTTGTGTGTTGGGAAAAAAGCCGAACGCGAATTCTGCCGTGCTCCTACATTAGATGCGCGCCAACGGCCATACCATGATGGATACACCGGTTCTCGTCCGATCACCGAAGTTAAGCATCATTGGGCCCAGTTAGTACTTGGATGGGTGACCACCTGGGAAACCTGGGTGCTGTTGGCTACCTTCCTTTTTTTTTTTTTTCGTTTTCGTATTATGTCGCTACCCCTGCCAGCCCAATTTTCAAACTGCCTTTCTGTTGTGACAAAGATGCTTCCTTATGCCTTTTAAACTACTGTAATGGTACGAAAATGCAGTAATTAACTCGGTTTGAGGGAGAATGTGCTAACCAAGTTTGCCAAGAAGACTTTGAAAACGACAAAACTGTACGAATCGGCAGGTGATTTCTGAAATACGTCACCGCCTATTGTTGTGTAGGAGTGTAGAGTTCCAAATTTGGTTTGTAATCATGACTTTATTCCTTAGTCGTCTCGTCTCGTCCCGCAGACGTTTGTCGTGCTTGCGCTGTCATATGGACCACGACCCGAGCGGCAGCGAGCGGCAGTCGAGCAAAGTCGGGACAAGTCGGGACGCGGACAGGGACAGGAATGGTGTGAATGCACTGCAAACTACGCAGACACCTGGTGTGAGGCGAGGCGAGGCGAGGCGAGGAAGCCCACATCGCTACCAGTGGCGCCCTCCAGCACGACACTGCACCACCCCGCACAGGCCCTCCGCTGGACACCAGGGACAAGATGCGTCCTCCGCTAGTGCCGAAGGCTGCACGCGCCCAGCGAATGACAGGAGGTGCAACGAGCAGCAGTGCGTCTCACACACGCGGCGGTGGGGCGCGCCCCCCGCACGCGTCCTCGAGGAACTGGCTGTTGCGGAAGGAAGTGCTTTCGTCAAATGCGGCGGAAAACTAACATTTTGTGTGTTGGGAAAAAAGCCGAACGCGAATTCTGCCGTGCTCCTACATTAGATGCGCGCCAACGGCCATACCATGATGGATACACCGGTTCTCGTCCGATCACCGAAGTTAAGCATCATTGGGCCCAGTTAGTACTTGGATGGGTGACCACCTGGGAAACCTGGGTGCTGTTGGCTACCTTCCTTTTTTTTTTTTTCGTTTTCGTATTATGTCGCTACCCCTGCCAGCCCAATTTTCAAACTGCCTTTCTGTTGTGACAAAGATGCTTCCTTATGCCTTTTAAACTACTGTAATGGTACGAAAATGCAGTAATTAACTCGGTTTGAGGGAGAATGTGCTAACCAAGTTTGCAAAGAAGACTATGAAAACGACAAAACAGTACGAATCGGCAGGTGATTTCTGAAATACGTCACCGCCTATTGTTGTGTAGGAGTGTAGAGTTCCAAATTTGGTTTGTAATCATGACTTTATTCCTTAGTCGTCTCGTCTCGTCCCGCAGACGTTTGTCGTGCTTGCGCTGTCATATGGACCACGACCCGAGCGGCAGCGAGCGGCAGTCGAGCAAAGTCGGGACGGGGACAGGGACAGGAATGGTGCGAATTGAGTGCAAACTACGCAGACACCTGGTGTGAGGCGTGGCGAGGCGAGGAAGCCCACATCGCTACCAGTGGCGCCCTCCAGCACGACACTGCACCACCCCGCACAGGCCCTCCGCTGGACACCAGGGACAAGATGCGTCCTCCGCTAGTGCCGAAGGCTGCACGCGCCCAGCGAATGACAGGAGGTGCAACGAGCAGCAGTGCGTCTCACACACGCGGCGGTGGGGCGCGCCCCCCGCACGCGTCCTCGAGGAACTGGCTGTTGCGGAAGGAAGTGCTTTCGTCAAATGCGGCGGAAAACTAACATTTTGTGTGTTGGGAAAAAAGCCGAACGCGAATTCTGCCGTGCTCCTACATTAGATGCGCGCCAACGGCCATACCATGATGGATACACCGGTTCTCGTCCGATCACCGAAGTTAAGCATCATTGGGCCCAGTTAGTACTTGGATGGGTGACCACCTGGGAAACCTGGGTGCTGTTGGCTACCTTCCTTTTTTTTTTTTTCGTTTTCGTATTATGTCGCTACCCCTGCCAGCCCAATTTTCAAACTGCCTTTCTGTTGTGACAAAGATGCTTCCTTATGCCTTTTAAACTACTGTAATGGTACGAAAATGCAGTAATTAACTCGGTTTGAGGGAGAATGTGCTAACCAAGTTTGCCAAGAAGACTTTGAAAACGACAAAACTGTACGAATCGGCAGGTGATTTCTGAAATACGTCACCGCCTATTGTTGTGTAGGAGTGTAGAGTTCCAAATTTGGTTTGTAATCATGACTTTATTCCTTAGTCGTCTCGTCTCGTCCCGCAGACGTTTGTCGTGCTTGCGCTGTCATATGGACCACGACCCGAGCGGCAGCGAGCGGCAGCGAGCGGCAGTCGAGCAAAGTCGGGACAAGTCGGGACGCGGACAGGGACAGGAATGGTGTGAATGCACTGCAAACTACGCAGACACCTGGTGTGAGGCGAGGCGAGGCGAGGCGAGGAAGCCCACATCGCTACCAGTGGCGCCCTCCAGCACGACACTGCACCACCCCGCACAGGCCCTCCGCTGGACACCAGGGACAAGATGCGTCCTCCGCTAGTGCCGAAGGCTGCACGCGCCCAGCGAATGACAGGAGGTGCAACGAGCAGCAGTGCGTCTCACACACGCGGCGGTGGGGCGCGCCCCCCGCACGCGTCCTCGAGGAACTGGCTGTTGCGGAAGGAAGTGCTTTCGTCAAATGCGGCGGAAAACTAACATTTTGTGTGTTGGGAAAAAAGCCGAACGCGAATTCTGCCGTGCTCCTACATTAGATGCGCGCCAACGGCCATACCATGATGGATACACCGGTTCTCGTCCGATCACCGAAGTTAAGCATCATTGGGCCCAGTTAGTACTTGGATGGGTGACCACCTGGGAAACCTGGGTGCTGTTGGCTACCTTCCTTTTTTTTTTTTTTTCGTTTTCGTATTATGTCGCTACCCCTGCCAGCCCAATTTTCAAACTGCCTTTCTGTTGTGACAAAGATGCTTCCTTATGCCTTTTAAACTACTGTAATGGTACGAAAATGCAGTAATTAACTCGGTTTGAGGGAGAATGTGCTAACCAAGTTTGCCAAGAAGACTTTGAAAACGACAAAACTGTACGAATCGGCAGGTGATTTCTGAAATACGTCACCGCCTATTGTTGTGTAGGAGTGTAGAGTTCCAAATTTGGTTTGTAATCATGACTTTATTCCTTAGTCGTCTCGTCTCGTCCCG
This sequence comes from Schistocerca serialis cubense, assembly GCF_023864345.2. Taxonomy (NCBI): domain Eukaryota; kingdom Metazoa; phylum Arthropoda; class Insecta; order Orthoptera; family Acrididae; genus Schistocerca; species Schistocerca serialis. The sequence goes on along the minus strand of NW_026047577.1, from coordinate 7,155 downwards.
CAGACGTTTGTCGTGCTTGCGCTGTCATATGGACCACGACCCGAGCGGCAGCGAGCGGCAGTCGAGCAAAGTCGGGACAAGTCGGGACGCGGACAGGGACAGGAATGGTGTGAATGCACTGCAAACTACGCAGACACCTGGTGTGAGGCGAGGCGAGGCGAGGCGAGGAAGCCCACATCGCTACCAGTGGCGCCCTCCAGCACGACACTGCACCACCCCGCACAGGCCCTCCGCTGGACACCAGGGACAAGATGCGTCCTCCGCTAGTGCCGAAGGCTGCACGCGCCCAGCGAATGACAGGAGGTGCAACGAGCAGCAGTGCGTCTCACACACGCGGCGGTGGGGCGCGCCCCCCGCACGCGTCCTCGAGGAACTGGCTGTTGCGGAAGGAAGTGCTTTCGTCAAATGCGGCGGAAAACTAACATTTTGTGTGTTGGGAAAAAAGCCGAACGCGAATTCTGCCGTGCTCCTACATTAGATGCGCGCCAACGGCCATACCATGATGGATACACCGGTTCTCGTCCGATCACCGAAGTTAAGCATCATTGGGCCCAGTTAGTACTTGGATGGGTGACCACCTGGGAAACCTGGGTGCTGTTGGCTACCTTCCTTTTTTTTTTTTTTCGTTTTCGTATTATGTCGCTACCCCTGCCAGCCCAATTTTCAAACTGCCTTTCTGTTGTGACAAAGATGCTTCCTTATGCCTTTTAAACTACTGTAATGGTACGAAAATGCAGTAATTAACTCGGTTTGAGGGAGAATGTGCTAACCAAGTTTGCCAAGAAGACTTTGAAAACGACAAAACTGTACGAATCGGCAGGTGATTTCTGAAATACGTCACCGCCTATTGTTGTGTAGGAGTGTAGAGTTCCAAATTTGGTTTGTAATCATGACTTTATTCCTTAGTCGTCTCGTCTCGTCCCGCAGACGTTTGTCGTGCTTGCGCTGTCATATGGACCACGACCCGAGCGGCAGCGAGCGGCAGTCGAGCAAAGTCGGGACAAGTCGGGACGCGGACAGGGACAGGAATGGTGTGAATGCACTGCAAACTACGCAGACACCTGGTGTGAGGCGAGGCGAGGCGAGGCGAGGAAGCCCACATCGCTACCAGTGGCGCCCTCCAGCACGACACTGCACCACCCCGCACAGGCCCTCCGCTGGACACCAGGGACAAGATGCGTCCTCCGCTAGTGCCGAAGGCTGCACGCGCCCAGCGAATGACAGGAGGTGCAACGAGCAGCAGTGCGTCTCACACACGCGGCGGTGGGGCGCGCCCCCCGCACGCGTCCTCGAGGAACTGGCTGTTGCGGAAGGAAGTGCTTTCGTCAAATGCGGCGGAAAACTAACATTTTGTGTGTTGGGAAAAAAGCCGAACGCGAATTCTGCCGTGCTCCTACATTAGATGCGCGCCAACGGCCATACCATGATGGATACACCGGTTCTCGTCCGATCACCGAAGTTAAGCATCATTGGGCCCAGTTAGTACTTGGATGGGTGACCACCTGGGAAACCTGGGTGCTGTTGGCTACCTTCCTTTTTTTTTTTTTTCGTTTTCGTATTATGTCGCTACCCCTGCCAGCCCAATTTTCAAACTGCCTTTCTGTTGTGACAAAGATGCTTCCTTATGCCTTTTAAACTACTGTAATGGTACGAAAATGCAGTAATTAACTCGGTTTGAGGGAGAATGTGCTAACCAAGTTTGCCAAGAAGACTTTGAAAACGACAAAACTGTACGAATCGGCAGGTGATTTCTGAAATACGTCACCGCCTATTGTTGTGTAGGAGTGTAGAGTTCCAAATTTGGTTTGTAATCATGACTTTATTCCTTAGTCGTCTCGTCTCGTCCCGCAGACGTTTGTCGTGCTTGCGCTGTCATATGGACCACGACCCGAGCGGCAGCGAGCGGCAGTCGAGCAAAGTCGGGACAAGTCGGGACGCGGACAGGGACAGGAATGGTGTGAATGCACTGCAAACTACGCAGACACCTGGTGTGAGGCGAGGCGAGGCGAGGCGAGGAAGCCCACATCGCTACCAGTGGCGCCCTCCAGCACGACACTGCACCACCCCGCACAGGCCCTCCGCTGGACACCAGGGACAAGATGCGTCCTCCGCTAGTGCCGAAGGCTGCACGCGCCCAGCGAATGACAGGAGGTGCAACGAGCAGCAGTGCGTCTCACACACGCGGCGGTGGGGCGCGCCCCCCGCACGCGTCCTCGAGGAACTGGCTGTTGCGGAAGGAAGTGCTTTCGTCAAATGCGGCGGAAAACTAACATTTTGTGTGTTGGGAAAAAAGCCGAACGCGAATTCTGCCGTGCTCCTACATTAGATGCGCGCCAACGGCCATACCATGATGGATACACCGGTTCTCGTCCGATCACCGAAGTTAAGCATCATTGGGCCCAGTTAGTACTTGGATGGGTGACCACCTGGGAAACCTGGGTGCTGTTGGCTACCTTCCTTTTTTTTTTTTTTCGTTTTCGTATTATGTCGCTACCCCTGCCAGCCCAATTTTCAAACTGCCTTTCTGTTGTGACAAAGATGCTTCCTTATGCCTTTTAAACTACTGTAATGGTACGAAAATGCAGTAATTAACTCGGTTTGAGGGAGAATGTGCTAACCAAGTTTGCCAAGAAGACTTTGAAAACGACAAAACTGTACGAATCGGCAGGTGATTTCTGAAATACGTCACCGCCTATTGTTGTGTAGGAGTGTAGAGTTCCAAATTTGGTTTGTAATCATGACTTTATTCCTTAGTCGTCTCGTCTCGTCCCGCAGACGTTTGTCGTGCTTGCGCTGTCATATGGACCACGACCCGAGCGGCAGCGAGCGGCAGTCGAGCAAAGTCGGGACAAGTCGGGACGCGGACAGGGACAGGAATGGTGTGAATGCACTGCAAACTACGCAGACACCTGGTGTGAGGCGAGGCGAGGCGAGGCGAGGAAGCCCACATCGCTACCAGTGGCGCCCTCCAGCACGACACTGCACCACCCCGCACAGGCCCTCCGCTGGACACCAGGGACAAGATGCGTCCTCCGCTAGTGCCGAAGGCTGCACGCGCCCAGCGAATGACAGGAGGTGCAACGAGCAGCAGTGCGTCTCACACACGCGGCGGTGGGGCGCGCCCCCCGCACGCGTCCTCGAGGAACTGGCTGTTGCGGAAGGAAGTGCTTTCGTCAAATGCGGCGGAAAACTAACATTTTGTGTGTTGGGAAAAAAGCCGAACGCGAATTCTGCCGTGCTCCTACATTAGATGCGCGCCAACGGCCATACCATGATGGATACACCGGTTCTCGTCCGATCACCGAAGTTAAGCATCATTGGGCCCAGTTAGTACTTGGATGGGTGACCACCTGGGAAACCTGGGTGCTGTTGGCTACCTTCCTTTTTTTTTTTTTTCGTTTTCGTATTATGTCGCTACCCCTGCCAGCCCAATTTTCAAACTGCCTTTCTGTTGTGACAAAGATGCTTCCTTATGCCTTTTAAACTACTGTAATGGTACGAAAATGCAGTAATTAACTCGGTTTGAGGGAGAATGTGCTAACCAAGTTTGCCAAGAAGACTTTGAAAACGACAAAACTGTACGAATCGGCAGGTGATTTCTGAAATACGTCACCGCCTATTGTTGTGTAGGAGTGTAGAGTTCCAAATTTGGTTTGTAATCATGACTTTATTCCTTAGTCGTCTCGTCTCGTCCCGCAGACGTTTGTCGTGCTTGCGCTGTCATATGGACCACGACCCGAGCGGCAGCGAGCGGCAGTCGAGCAAAGTCGGGACAAGTCGGGACGCGGACAGGGACAGGAATGGTGTGAATGCACTGCAAACTACGCAGACACCTGGTGTGAGGCGAGGCGAGGCGAGGCGAGGAAGCCCACATCGCTACCAGTGGCGCCCTCCAGCACGACACTGCACCACCCCGCACAGGCCCTCCGCTGGACACCAGGGACAAGATGCGTCCTCCGCTAGTGCCGAAGGCTGCACGCGCCCAGCGAATGACAGGAGGTGCAACGAGCAGCAGTGCGTCTCACACACGCGGCGGTGGGGCGCGCCCCCCGCACGCGTCCTCGAGGAACTGGCTGTTGCGGAAGGAAGTGCTTTCGTCAAATGCGGCGGAAAACTAACATTTTGTGTGTTGGGAAAAAAGCCGAACGCGAATTCTGCCGTGCTCCTACATTAGATGCGCGCCAACGGCCATACCATGATGGATACACCGGTTCTCGTCCGATCACCGAAGTTAAGCATCATTGGGCCCAGTTAGTACTTGGATGGGTGACCACCTGGGAAACCTGGGTGCTGTTGGCTACCTTCCTTTTTTTTTTTTTTCGTTTTCGTATTATGTCGCTACCCCTGCCAGCCCAATTTTCAAACTGCCTTTCTGTTGTGACAAAGATGCTTCCTTATGCCTTTTAAACTACTGTAATGGTACGAAAATGCAGTAATTAACTCGGTTTGAGGGAGAATGTGCTAACCAAGTTTGCCAAGAAGACTTTGAAAACGACAAAACTGTACGAATCGGCAGGTGATTTCTGAAATACGTCACCGCCTATTGTTGTGTAGGAGTGTAGAGTTCCAAATTTGGTTTGTAATCATGACTTTATTCCTTAGTCGTCTCGTCTCGTCCCGCAGACGTTTGTCGTGCTTGCGCTGTCATATGGACCACGACCCGAGCGGCAGCGAGCGGCAGTCGAGCAAAGTCGGGACAAGTCGGGACGCGGACAGGGACAGGAATGGTGTGAATGCACTGCAAACTACGCAGACACCTGGTGTGAGGCGAGGCGAGGCGAGGCGAGGAAGCCCACATCGCTACCAGTGGCGCCCTCCAGCACGACACTGCACCACCCCGCACAGGCCCTCCGCTGGACACCAGGGACAAGATGCGTCCTCCGCTAGTGCCGAAGGCTGCACGCGCCCAGCGAATGACAGGAGGTGCAACGAGCAGCAGTGCGTCTCACACACGCGGCGGTGGGGCGCGCCCCCCGCACGCGTCCTCGAGGAACTGGCTGTTGCGGAAGGAAGTGCTTTCGTCAAATGCGGCGGAAAACTAACATTTTGTGTGTTGGGAAAAAAGCCGAACGCGAATTCTGCCGTGCTCCTACATTAGATGCGCGCCAACGGCCATACCATGATGGATACACCGGTTCTCGTCCGATCACCGAAGTTAAGCATCATTGGGCCCAGTTAGTACTTGGATGGGTGACCACCTGGGAAACCTGGGTGCTGTTGGCTACCTTCCTTTTTTTTTTTTTTCGTTTTCGTATTATGTCGCTACCCCTGCCAGCCCAATTTTCAAACTGCCTTTCTGTTGTGACAAAGATGCTTCCTTATGCCTTTTAAACTACTGTAATGGTACGAAAATGCAGTAATTAACTCGGTTTGAGGGAGAATGTGCTAACCAAGTTTGCCAAGAAGACTTTGAAAACGACAAAACTGTACGAATCGGCAGGTGATTTCTGAAATACGTCACCGCCTATTGTTGTGTAGGAGTGTAGAGTTCCAAATTTGGTTTGTAATCATGACTTTATTCCTTAGTCGTCTCGTCTCGTCCCGCAGACGTTTGTCGTGCTTGCGCTGTCATATGGACCACGACCCGAGCGGCAGCGAGCGGCAGTCGAGCAAAGTCGGGACAAGTCGGGACGCGGACAGGGACAGGAATGGTGTGAATGCACTGCAAACTACGCAGACACCTGGTGTGAGGCGAGGCGAGGCGAGGCGAGGAAGCCCACATCGCTACCAGTGGCGCCCTCCAGCACGACACTGCACCACCCCGCACAGGCCCTCCGCTGGACACCAGGGACAAGATGCGTCCTCCGCTAGTGCCGAAGGCTGCACGCGCCCAGCGAATGACAGGAGGTGCAACGAGCAGCAGTGCGTCTCACACACGCGGCGGTGGGGCGCGCCCCCCGCACGCGTCCTCGAGGAACTGGCTGTTGCGGAAGGAAGTGCTTTCGTCAAATGCGGCGGAAAACTAACATTTTGTGTGTTGGGAAAAAAGCCGAACGCGAATTCTGCCGTGCTCCTACATTAGATGCGCGCCAACGGCCATACCATGATGGATACACCGGTTCTCGTCCGATCACCGAAGTTAAGCATCATTGGGCCCAGTTAGTACTTGGATGGGTGACCACCTGGGAAACCTGGGTGCTGTTGGCTACCTTCCTTTTTTTTTTTTTCGTTTTCGTATTATGTCGCTACCCCTGCCAGCCCAATTTTCAAACTGCCTTTCTGTTGTGACAAAGATGCTTCCTTATGCCTTTTAAACTACTGTAATGGTACGAAAATGCAGTAATTAACTCGGTTTGAGGGAGAATGTGCTAACCAAGTTTGCCAAGAAGACTTTGAAAACGACAAAACTGTACGAATCGGCAGGTGATTTCTGAAATACGTCACCGCCTATTGTTGTGTAGGAGTGTAGAGTTCCAAATTTGGTTTGTAATCATGACTTTATTCCTTAGTCGTCTCGTCTCGTCCCGCAGACGTTTGTCGTGCTTGCGCTGTCATATGGACCACGACCCGAGCGGCAGCGAGCGGCAGCGAGCGGCAGTCGAGCAAAGTCGGGACAAGTCGGGACGCGGACAGGGACAGGAATGGTGTGAATGCACTGCAAACTACGCAGACACCTGGTGTGAGGCGAGGCGAGGCGAGGCGAGGAAGCCCACATCGCTACCAGTGGCGCCCTCCAGCACGACACTGCACCACCCCGCACAGGCCCTCCGCTGGACACCAGGGACAAGATGCGTCCTCCGCTAGTGCCGAAGGCTGCACGCGCCCAGCGAATGACAGGAGGTGCAACGAGCAGCAGTGCGTCTCACACACGCGGCGGTGGGGCGCGCCCCCCGCACGCGTCCTCGAGGAACTGGCTGTTGCGGAAGGAAGTGCTTTCGTCAAATGCGGCGGAAAACTAACATTTTGTGTGTTGGGAAAAAAGCCGAACGCGAATTCTGCCGTGCTCCTACATTAGATGCGCGCCAACGGCCATACCATGATGGATACACCGGTTCTCGTCCGATCACCGAAGTTAAGCATCATTGGGCCCAGTTAGTACTTGGATGGGTGACCACCTGGGAAACCTGGGTGCTGTTGGCTACCTTCCTTTTTTTTTTTTTTTCGTTTTCGTATTATGTCGCTACCCCTGCCAGCCCAATTTTCAAACTGCCTTTC
>NW_026047576.1:0-37761 GCF_023864345.2 Schistocerca serialis cubense | reverse complement strand
AGCTTTCTCACCTGCCTGACACGCGCCGCGCTTCCAGATATTTGCGTAATTTGCGCGGTGCATTCTCGCCTGTCCCCCCCTTCCGTCCCGACTTGTCCCGACTTTGCTCGACTGCCGCTCGCTGCCGCTCGGGTCGCGGTCCATTTGACAGCACAAGCGCGAGAAACGTCTGCGGGAGGGACAAATGAATCAATGTATGATTACAAATCGAATTTGGAGCTGTACGCCGCTGCAGAGCGATAGGCGCTATCGTATTTCGGAGCATACCGCCCGATTCGTACTGTTTTGTCGTTTTCAAAGACTTCCTGGCAAACTTGGTTAGCACATTCTCCTTCAAACTGAGTTAGTTACTGCAGTTTCGTTTCTTACGACCGTTTAAAATGCTTAAGGAAGTCTCTTTGTCACAACAGAAAGGTAGTACGGAAAGAGGGCTGGCAGGAGTAGCGACTAAAAAGCGAAAAATGAACACAGCCAGAGTTCCCAGGCGCTCACCCTTCCGAGTACTAACGTTGCTGCTTCACTTCGGTGATCGGACGAGAACAGAAGATTTTATTTCTTCTTCTTCTTCTTCTTCTTTTTTTTGTTTGTTTGTTTTTGTTTATTTACTTTGCGGACTTTAGCACCGCTACAAAACAGTAGGCCCTGACGTATTTCAAAACTCATCTGTCGATTCGTAGTGTGTTGTTATTTCCGAGGCGTTCTAGCACTCTTCTTTCGCACATTCTTGCTCAAACTGAGTTCATTACTGCAATTTCGTATCTTACGTTTGATAACAGTAGTTTAAAATGCTTGTGGAAGCATCTTTGCCAACACCTGAAAGTTAGTATGAAAAGAGGGCTGGCAGGTGCAGCGACGTAAAAATGAAAAAATGAGATAGAGCCAACAGCACCCGTGTTCCCAGGCGGTCACCCATCCAAGTACTAACCGGGCCCGATGTTGCTTAACTTCGGTGATCGACGAGAACCGGTGTATTCAACATGGTATGGCCGTTGGCGTCCTTATACTGTAGCCGCGCCACAGAAGAAGCGTTCGCCTCTTCTCCCAACACACGCAATCGCCGCTTTCCGTGGCACATTTGACGCAAAGCATGTCTTTCCACCTCGAAGGTGGCGCGGAGTGCGCGCTCGCCTCGGCGTCTCATAGGCGACTGCCGAACCAAGGTGAGGCGCACAACACAGCTGCTGGATGCACCGCCTGTCATTCGTTTGGTGCGTGCGGCCTCCGACACTGGCTGGCGACGCACCTTGTTCCTGTTATCCGGCGCAGGGCTTGCGCGCGGCCGGGCGGCGGGGGGACTGCGCGCGGTGTCCTGCTGGACCGACGGAAGCTTTCTCACCTGCCTGACACGCGCCGCGCTTCCAGATATTTGCGTAATTTGCGCGGTGCATTCTCGCCTGTCCCCCCCTTCCGTCCCGACTTGTCCCGACTTTGCTCGACTGCCGCTCGCTGCCGCTCGGGTCGCGGTCCATTTGACAGCACAAGCGCGAGAAACGTCTGCGGGAGGACAAATGAATCAATGTATGATTACAAATCGAATTTGGAGCTGTACGCCGCTGCAGAGCGATAGGCGCTATCGTATTTCGGAGCATACCGCCCGATTCGTACTGTTTTGTCGTTTTCAAAGACTTCCTGGCAAACTTGGTTAGCACATTCTCCTTCAAACTGAGTTAGTTACTGCAGTTTCGTTTCTTACGACCGTTTAAAATGCTTAAGGAAGTCTCTTTGTCACAACAGAAAGGTAGTACGGAAAGAGGGCTGGCAGGAGTAGCGACTAAAAAGCGAAAAATGAACACAGCCAGAGTTCCCAGGCGCTCACCCTTCCGAGTACTAACGTTGCTGCTTCACTTCGGTGATCGGACGAGAACAGAAGATTTTATTTCTTCTTCTTCTTCTTCTTCTTTTTTTTGTTTGTTTGTTTTTGTTTATTTACTTTGCGGACTTTAGCACCGCTACAAAACAGTAGGCCCTGACGTATTTCAAAAACTCATCTGTCGATTCGTAGTGTGTTGTTATTTCCGAGGCGTTCTAGCACTCTTCTTTCGCACATTCTTGCTCAAACTGAGTTCATTACTGCAATTTCGTATCTTACGTTTGATACAGTAGTTTAAAATGCTTGTGGAAGCATCTTTGCCAACACCTGAAAGTTAGTATGAAAAGAGGGCTGGCAGGTGCAGCGACGTAAAAATGAAAAAATGAGATAGAGCCAACAGCACCCGGTGTTCCCAGGCGGTCACCCATCCAAGTACTAACCGGGCCCGATGTTGCTTAACTTCGGTGATCGGACGAGAACCGGTGTATTCAACATGGTATGGCCGTTGGCGTCCTTATACTGTAGCCGCGCCACAGAAGAAGCGTTCGCCTCTTCTCCCAACACACGCAATCGCCGCTTTCCGTGGCACATTTGACGCAAAGCATGTCTTTCCACCTCGAAGGTGGCGCGGAGTGCGCGCTCGCCTCGGCGTCTCATAGGCGACTGCCGAACCAAGGTGAGGCGCACAACACAGCTGCTGGATGCACCGCCTGTCATTCGTTTGGTGCGTGCGGCCTCCGACACTGGCTGGCGACGCACCTTGTTCCTGTTATCCGGCGCAGGGCTTGCGCGCGGCCGGGCGGCGGGGGACTGCGCGCGGTGTCCTGCTGGACCGACGGAAGCTTTCTCACCTGCCTGACACGCGCCGCGCTTCCAGATATTTGCGTAATTTGCGCGGTGCATTCTCGCCTGTCCCCCCCTTCCGTCCCGACTTGTCCCGACTTTGCTCGACTGCCGCTCGCTGCCGCTCGGGTCGCGGTCCATTTGACAGCACAAGCGCGAGAAACGTCTGCGGGAGGACAAATGAATCAATGTATGATTACAAATCGAATTTGGAGCTGTACGCCGCTGCAGAGCGATAGGCGCTATCGTATTTCGGAGCATACCGCCCGATTCGTACTGTTTTGTCGTTTTCAAAGACTTCCTGGCAAACTTGGTTAGCACATTCTCCTTCAAACTGAGTTAGTTACTGCAGTTTCGTTTCTTACGACCGTTTAAAATGCTTAAGGAAGTCTCTTTGTCACAACAGAAAGGTAGTACGGAAAGAGGGCTGGCAGGAGTAGCGACTAAAAGCGAAAAATGAACACAGCCAGAGTTCCCAGGCGCTCACCCTTCCGAGTACTAACGTTGCTGCTTCACTTCGGTGATCGGACGAGAACAGAAGATTTTATTTCTTCTTCTTCTTCTTCTTCTTTTTTTTGTTTGTTTGTTTTTGTTTATTTACTTTGCGGACTTAGCACCGCTACAAAACAGTAGGCCCTGACGTATTTCAAAACTCATCTGTCGATTCGTAGTGTGTTGTTATTTCCGAGGCGTTCTAGCACTCTTCTTTCGCACATTCTTGCTCAAACTGAGTTCATTACTGCAATTTCGTATCTTACGTTTGATACAGTAGTTTTAAAATGCTTGTGGAAGCATCTTTGCCAACACCTGAAAGTTAGTATGAAAAGAGGGCTGGCAGGTGCAGCGACGTAAAAATGAAAAAATGAGATAGAGCCAACAGCACCCGGTGTTCCCAGGCGGTCACCCATCCAAGTACTAACCGGCCCGATGTTGCTTAACTTCGGTGATCGGACGAGAACCGGTGTATTCAACATGGTATGGCCGTTGGCGTCCTTATACTGTAGCCGCGCCACAGAAGAAGCGTTCGCCTCTTCTCCAACACACGCAATCGCCGCTTTCCGTGGCACATTTGACGCAAAGCATGTCTTTCCACCTCGAAGGTGGCGCGGAGTGCGCGCTCGCCTCGGCGTCTCATAGGCGACTGCCGAACCAAGGTGAGGCGCACAACACAGCTGCTGGATGCACCGCCTGTCATTCGTTTGGTGCGTGCGGCCTCCGACACTGGCTGGCGACGCACCTTGTTCCTGTTATCCGGCGCAGGGCTTGCGCGCGGCCGGGCGGCGGGGGGACTGCGCGCGGTGTCCTGCTGGACCGACGGAAGCTTTCTCACCTGCCTGACACGCGCCGCGCTTCCAGATATTTGCGTAATTTGCGCGGTGCATTCTCGCCTGTCCCCCCCTTCCGTCCCGACTTGTCCCGACTTTGCTCGACTGCCGCTCGCTGCCGCTCGGGTCGCGGTCCATTTGACAGCACAAGCGCGAGAAACGTCTGCGGGAGGACAAATGAATCAATGTATGATTACAAATCGAATTTGGAGCTGTACGCCGCTGCAGAGCGATAGGCGCTATCGTATTTCGGAGCATACCGCCCGATTCGTACTGTTTTGTCGTTTTCAAAGACTTCCTGGCAAACTTGGTTAGCACATTCTCCTTCAAACTGAGTTAGTTACTGCAGTTTCGTTTCTTACGACCGTTTAAAATGCTTAAGGAAGTCTCTTTGTCACAACAGAAAGGTAGTACGGAAAGAGGGCTGGCAGGAGTAGCGACTAAAAAGCGAAAAATGAACACAGCCAGAGTTCCCAGGCGCTCACCCTTCCGAGTACTAACGTTGCTGCTTCACTTCGGTGATCGGACGAGAACAGAAGATTTTATTTCTTCTTCTTCTTCTTCTTCTTTTTTTTGTTTGTTTGTTTTTGTTTATTTACTTTGCGGACTTTAGCACCGCTACAAAACAGTAGGCCCTGACGTATTTCAAAACTCATCTGTCGATTCGTAGTGTGTTGTTATTTCCGAGGCGTTCTAGCACTCTTCTTTCGCACATTCTTGCTCAAACTGAGTTCATTACTGCAATTTCGTATCTTACGTTTGATACAGTAGTTTAAAATGCTTGTGGAAGCATCTTTGCCAACACCTGAAAGTTAGTATGAAAAGAGGGCTGGCAGGTGCAGCGACGTAAAAATGAAAAAATGAGATAGAGCCAACAGCACCCGGTGTTCCCAGGCGGTCACCCATCCAAGTACTAACCGGGCCCGATGTTGCTTAACTTCGGTGATCGGACGAGAACCGGTGTATTCAACATGGTATGGCCGTTGGCGTCCTTATACTGTAGCCGCGCCACAGAAGAAGCGTTCGCCTCTTCTCCCAACACACGCAATCGCCGCTTTCCGTGGCACATTTGACGCAAAGCATGTCTTTCCACCTCGAAGGTGGCGCGGAGTGCGCGCTCGCCTCGGCGTCTCATAGGCGACTGCCGAACCAAGGTGAGGCGCACAACACAGCTGCTGGATGCACCGCCTGTCATTCGTTTGGTGCGTGCGGCCTCCGACACTGGCTGGCGACGCACCTTGTTCCTGTTATCCGGCGCAGGGCTTGCGCGCGGCCGGGCGGCGGGGGACTGCGCGCGGTGTCCTGCTGGACCGACGGAAGCTTTCTCACCTGCCTGACACGCGCCGCGCTTCCAGATATTTGCGTAATTTGCGCGGTGCATTCTCGCCTGTCCCCCCCTTCCGTCCCGACTTGTCCCGACTTTGCTCGACTGCCGCTCGCTGCCGCTCGGGTCGCGGTCCATTTGACAGCACAAGCGCGAGAAACGTCTGCGGGAGGACAAATGAATCAATGTATGATTACAAATCGAATTTGGAGCTGTACGCCGCTGCAGAGCGATAGGCGCTATCGTATTTCGGAGCATACCGCCCGATTCGTACTGTTTTGTCGTTTTCAAAGACTTCCTGGCAAACTTGGTTAGCACATTCTCCTTCAAACTGAGTTAGTTACTGCAGTTTCGTTTCTTACGACCGTTTAAAATGCTTAAGGAAGTCTCTTTGTCACAACAGAAAGGTAGTACGGAAAGAGGGCTGGCAGGAGTAGCGACTAAAAAGCGAAAAATGAACACAGCCAGAGTTCCCAGGCGCTCACCCTTCCGAGTACTAACGTTGCTGCTTCACTTCGGTGATCGGACGAGAACAGAAGATTTTATTTCTTCTTCTTCTTCTTCTTCTTTTTTTTGTTTGTTTGTTTTTGTTTATTTACTTTGCGGACTTTAGCACCGCTACAAAACAGTAGGCCCTGACGTATTTCAAAACTCATCTGTCGATTCGTAGTGTGTTGTTATTTCCGAGGCGTTCTAGCACTCTTCTTTCGCACATTCTTGCTCAAACTGAGTTCATTACTGCAATTTCGTATCTTACGTTTGATACAGTAGTTTAAAATGCTTGTGGAAGCATCTTTGCCAACACCTGAAAGTTAGTATGAAAAGAGGGCTGGCAGGTGCAGCGACGTAAAAATGAAAAAATGAGATAGAGCCAACAGCACCCGGTGTTCCCAGGCGGTCACCCATCCAAGTACTAACCGGGCCCGATGTTGCTTAACTTCGGTGATCGGACGAGAACCGGTGTATTCAACATGGTATGGCCGTTGGCGTCCTTATACTGTAGCCGCGCCACAGAAGAAGCGTTCGCCTCTTCTCCCAACACACGCAATCGCCGCTTTCCGTGGCACATTTGACGCAAAGCATGTCTTTCCACCTCGAAGGTGGCGCGGAGTGCGCGCTCGCCTCGGCGTCTCATAGGCGACTGCCGAACCAAGGTGAGGCGCACAACACAGCTGCTGGATGCACCGCCTGTCATTCGTTTGGTGCGTGCGGCCTCCGACACTGGCTGGCGACGCACCTTGTTCCTGTTATCCGGCGCAGGGCTTGCGCGCGGCCGGGCGGCGGGGGGACTGCGCGCGGTGTCCTGCTGGACCGACGGAAGCTTTCTCACCTGCCTGACACGCGCCGCGCTTCCAGATATTTGCGTAATTTGCGCGGTGCATTCTCGCCTGTCCCCCCCTTCCGTCCCGACTTGTCCCGACTTTGCTCGACTGCCGCTCGCTGCCGCTCGGGTCGCGGTCCATTTGACAGCACAAGCGCGAGAAACGTCTGCGGGAGGACAAATGAATCAATGTATGATTACAAATCGAATTTGGAGCTGTACGCCGCTGCAGAGCGATAGGCGCTATCGTATTTCGGAGCATACCGCCCGATTCGTACTGTTTTGTCGTTTTCAAAGACTTCCTGGCAAACTTGGTTAGCACATTCTCCTTCAACTGAGTTAGTTACTGCAGTTTCGTTTCTTACGACCGTTTAAAATGCTTAAGGAAGTCTCTTTGTCACAACAGAAAGGTAGTACGGAAAGAGGGCTGGCAGGAGTAGCGACTAAAAAGCGAAAAATGAACACAGCCAGAGTTCCCAGGCGCTCACCCTTCCGAGTACTAACGTTGCTGCTTCACTTCGGTGATCGGACGAGAACAGAAGATTTTATTTCTTCTTCTTCTTCTTCTTCTTCTTCTTCTTTTTTTGTTTGTTTGTTTTTGTTTATTTACTTTGCGGACTTTAGCACCGCTACAAAACAGTAGGCCCTGACGTATTTCAAAACTCATCTGTCGATTCGTAGTGTGTTGTTATTTCCGAGGCGTTCTAGCACTCTTCTTTCGCACATTCTTGCTCAAACTGAGTTCATTACTGCAATTTCGTATCTTACGTTTGATACAGTAGTTTAAAATGCTTGTGGAAGCATCTTTGCCAACACCTGAAAGTTAGTATGAAAAGAGGGCTGGCAGGTGCAGCGACGTAAAAATGAAAAAATGAGATAGAGCCAACAGCACCCGGTGTTCCCAGGCGGTCACCCATCCAAGTACTAACCGGGCCCGATGTTGCTTAACTTCGGTGATCGGACGAGAACCGGTGTATTCAACATGGTATGGCCGTTGGCGTCCTTATACTGTAGCCGCGCCACAGAAGAAGCGTTCGCCTCTTCTCCCAACACACGCAATCGCCGCTTTCCGTGGCACATTTGACGCAAAGCATGTCTTTCCACCTCGAAGGTGGCGCGGAGTGCGCGCTCGCCTCGGCGTCTCATAGGCGACTGCCGAACCAAGGTGAGGCGCACAACACAGCTGCTGGATGCACCGCCTGTCATTCGTTTGGTGCGTGCGGCCTCCGACACTGGCTGGCGACGCACCTTGTTCCTGTTATCCGGCGCAGGGCTTGCGCGCGGCCGGGCGGCGGGGGGACTGCGCGCGGTGTCCTGCTGGACCGACGGAAGCTTTCTCACCTGCCTGACACGCGCCGCGCTTCCAGATATTTGCGTAATTTGCGCGGTGCATTCTCGCCTGTCCCCCCCTTCCGTCCCGACTTGTCCCGACTTTGCTCGACTGCCGCTCGCTGCCGCTCGGGTCGCGGTCCATTTGACAGCACAAGCGCGAGAAACGTCTGCGGGAGGACAAATGAATCAATGTATGATTACAAATCGAATTTGGAGCTGTACGCCGCTGCAGAGCGATAGGCGCTATCGTATTTCGGAGCATACCGCCCGATTCGTACTGTTTTGTCGTTTTCAAAGACTTCCTGGCAAACTTGGTTAGCACATTCTCCTTCAAACTGAGTTAGTTACTGCAGTTTCGTTTCTTACGACCGTTTAAAATGCTTAAGGAAGTCTCTTTGTCACAACAGAAAGGTAGTACGGAAAGAGGGCTGGCAGGAGTAGCGACTAAAAAGCGAAAAATGAACACAGCCAGAGTTCCCAGGCGCTCACCCTTCCGAGTACTAACGTTGCTGCTTCACTTCGGTGATCGGACGAGAACAGAAGATTTTATTTCTTCTTCTTCTTCTTCTTCTTCTTCTTCTTTTTTTTGTTTGTTTGTTTTTGTTTATTTACTTTGCGGACTTTAGCACCGCTACAAAACAGTAGGCCCTGACGTATTTCAAAACTCATCTGTCGATTCGTAGTGTGTTGTTATTTCCGAGGCGTTCTAGCACTCTTCTTTCGCACATTCTTGCTCAAACTGAGTTCATTACTGCAATTTCGTATCTTACGTTTGATACAGTAGTTTAAAATGCTTGTGGAAGCATCTTTGCCAACACCTGAAAGTTAGTATGAAAAGAGGGCTGGCAGGTGCAGCGACGTAAAAATGAAAAAATGAGATAGAGCCAACAGCACCCGGTGTTCCCAGGCGGTCACCCATCCAAGTACTAACCGGGCCCGATGTTGCTTAACTTCGGTGATCGGACGAGAACCGGTGTATTCAACATGGTATGGCCGTTGGCGTCCTTATACTGTAGCCGCGCCACAGAAGAAGCGTTCGCCTCTTCTCCCAACACACGCAATCGCCGCTTTCCGTGGCACATTTGACGCAAAGCATGTCTTTCCACCTCGAAGGTGGCGCGGAGTGCGCGCTCGCCTCGGCGTCTCATAGGCGACTGCCGAACCAAGGTGAGGCGCACAACACAGCTGCTGGATGCACCGCCTGTCATTCGTTTGGTGCGTGCGGCCTCCGACACTGGCTGGCGACGCACCTTGTTCCTGTTATCCGGCGCAGGGCTTGCGCGCGGCCGGGCGGCGGGGGGACTGCGCGCGGTGTCCTGCTGGACCGACGGAAGCTTTCTCACCTGCCTGACACGCGCCGCGCTTCCAGATATTTGCGTAATTTGCGCGGTGCATTCTCGCCTGTCCCCCCCTTCCGTCCCGACTTGTCCCGACTTTGCTCGACTGCCGCTCGCTGCCGCTCGGGTCGCGGTCCATTTGACAGCACAAGCGCGAGAAACGTCTGCGGGAGGACAAATGAATCAATGTATGATTACAAATCGAATTTGGAGCTGTACGCCGCTGCAGAGCGATAGGCGCTATCGTATTTCGGAGCATACCGCCCGATTCGTACTGTTTTGTCGTTTTCAAAGACTTCCTGGCAAACTTGGTTAGCACATTCTCCTTCAAACTGAGTTAGTTACTGCAGTTTCGTTTCTTACGACCGTTTAAAATGCTTAAGGAAGTCTCTTTGTCACAACAGAAAGGTAGTACGGAAAGAGGGCTGGCAGGAGTAGCGACTAAAAAGCGAAAAATGAACACAGCCAGAGTTCCCAGGCGCTCACCCTTCCGAGTACTAACGTTGCTGCTTCACTTCGGTGATCGGACGAGAACAGAAGATTTTATTTCTTCTTCTTCTTCTTCTTCTTCTTCTTCTTTTTTTTGTTTGTTTGTTTTTGTTTATTTACTTTGCGGACTTTAGCACCGCTACAAAACAGTAGGCCCTGACGTATTTCAAAACTCATCTGTCGATTCGTAGTGTGTTGTTATTTCCGAGGCGTTCTAGCACTCTTCTTTCGCACATTCTTGCTCAAACTGAGTTCATTACTGCAATTTCGTATCTTACGTTTGATACAGTAGTTTAAAATGCTTGTGGAAGCATCTTTGCCAACACCTGAAAGTTAGTATGAAAAGAGGGCTGGCAGGTGCAGCGACGTAAAAATGAAAAAATGAGATAGAGCCAACAGCACCCGGTGTTCCCAGGCGGTCACCCATCCAAGTACTAACCGGGCCCGATGTTGCTTAACTTCGGTGATCGGACGAGAACCGGTGTATTCAACATGGTATGGCCGTTGGCGTCCTTATACTGTAGCCGCGCCACAGAAGAAGCGTTCGCCTCTTCTCCCAACACACGCAATCGCCGCTTTCCGTGGCACATTTGACGCAAAGCATGTCTTTCCACCTCGAAGGTGGCGCGGAGTGCGCGCTCGCCTCGGCGTCTCATAGGCGACTGCCGAACCAAGGTGAGGCGCACAACACAGCTGCTGGATGCACCGCCTGTCATTCGTTTGGTGCGTGCGGCCTCCGACACTGGCTGGCGACGCACCTTGTTCCTGTTATCCGGCGCAGGGCTTGCGCGCGGCCGGGCGGCGGGG
This sequence comes from Schistocerca serialis cubense, assembly GCF_023864345.2. NCBI lineage: Eukaryota > Metazoa > Arthropoda > Insecta > Orthoptera > Acrididae > Schistocerca > Schistocerca serialis. The sequence continues at coordinate 27,173 of NW_026047576.1, read as the reverse complement.
GGACTGCGCGCGGTGTCCTGCTGGACCGACGGAAGCTTTCTCACCTGCCTGACACGCGCCGCGCTTCCAGATATTTGCGTAATTTGCGCGGTGCATTCTCGCCTGTCCCCCCCTTCCGTCCCGACTTGTCCCGACTTTGCTCGACTGCCGCTCGCTGCCGCTCGGGTCGCGGTCCATTTGACAGCACAAGCGCGAGAAACGTCTGCGGGAGGACAAATGAATCAATGTATGATTACAAATCGAATTTGGAGCTGTACGCCGCTGCAGAGCGATAGGCGCTATCGTATTTCGGAGCATACCGCCCGATTCGTACTGTTTTGTCGTTTTCAAAGACTTCCTGGCAAACTTGGTTAGCACATTCTCCTTCAAACTGAGTTAGTTACTGCAGTTTCGTTTCTTACGACCGTTTAAAATGCTTAAGGAAGTCTCTTTGTCACAACAGAAAGGTAGTACGGAAAGAGGGCTGGCAGGAGTAGCGACTAAAAAGCGAAAAATGAACACAGCCAGAGTTCCCAGGCGCTCACCCTTCCGAGTACTAACGTTGCTGCTTCACTTCGGTGATCGGACGAGAACAGAAGATTTTATTTCTTCTTCTTCTTCTTCTTCTTCTTCTTCTTTTTTTTGTTTGTTTGTTTTTGTTTATTTACTTTGCGGACTTTAGCACCGCTACAAAACAGTAGGCCCTGACGTATTTCAAAACTCATCTGTCGATTCGTAGTGTGTTGTTATTTCCGAGGCGTTCTAGCACTCTTCTTTCGCACATTCTTGCTCAAACTGAGTTCATTACTGCAATTTCGTATCTTACGTTTGATACAGTAGTTTAAAATGCTTGTGGAAGCATCTTTGCCAACACCTGAAAGTTAGTATGAAAAGAGGGCTGGCAGGTGCAGCGACGTAAAAATGAAAAAATGAGATAGAGCCAACAGCACCCGGTGTTCCCAGGCGGTCACCCATCCAAGTACTAACCGGGCCCGATGTTGCTTAACTTCGGTGATCGGACGAGAACCGGTGTATTCAACATGGTATGGCCGTTGGCGTCCTTATACTGTAGCCGCGCCACAGAAGAAGCGTTCGCCTCTTCTCCCAACACACGCAATCGCCGCTTTCCGTGGCACATTTGACGCAAAGCATGTCTTTCCACCTCGAAGGTGGCGCGGAGTGCGCGCTCGCCTCGGCGTCTCATAGGCGACTGCCGAACCAAGGTGAGGCGCACAACACAGCTGCTGGATGCACCGCCTGTCATTCGTTTGGTGCGTGCGGCCTCCGACACTGGCTGGCGACGCACCTTGTTCCTGTTATCCGGCGCAGGGCTTGCGCGCGGCCGGGCGGCGGGGGGACTGCGCGCGGTGTCCTGCTGGACCGACGGAAGCTTTCTCACCTGCCTGACACGCGCCGCGCTTCCAGATATTTGCGTAATTTGCGCGGTGCATTCTCGCCTGTCCCCCCCTTCCGTCCCGACTTGTCCCGACTTTGCTCGACTGCCGCTCGCTGCCGCTCGGGTCGCGGTCCATTTGACAGCACAAGCGCGAGAAACGTCTGCGGGAGGACAAATGAATCAATGTATGATTACAAATCGAATTTGGAGCTGTACGCCGCTGCAGAGCGATAGGCGCTATCGTATTTCGGAGCATACCGCCCGATTCGTACTGTTTTGTCGTTTTCAAAGACTTCCTGGCAAACTTGGTTAGCACATTCTCCTTCAAACTGAGTTAGTTACTGCAGTTTCGTTTCTTACGACCGTTTAAAATGCTTAAGGAAGTCTCTTTGTCACAACAGAAAGGTAGTACGGAAAGAGGGCTGGCAGGAGTAGCGACTAAAAAGCGAAAAATGAACACAGCCAGAGTTCCCAGGCGCTCACCCTTCCGAGTACTAACGTTGCTGCTTCACTTCGGTGATCGGACGAGAACAGAAGATTTTATTTCTTCTTCTTCTTCTTCTTCTTCTTCTTCTTTTTTTTGTTTGTTTGTTTTTGTTTATTTACTTTGCGGACTTTAGCACCGCTACAAAACAGTAGGCCCTGACGTATTTCAAAACTCATCTGTCGATTCGTAGTGTGTTGTTATTTCCGAGGCGTTCTAGCACTCTTCTTTCGCACATTCTTGCTCAAACTGAGTTCATTACTGCAATTTCGTATCTTACGTTTGATACAGTAGTTTAAAATGCTTGTGGAAGCATCTTTGCCAACACCTGAAAGTTAGTATGAAAAGAGGGCTGGCAGGTGCAGCGACGTAAAAATGAAAAAATGAGATAGAGCCAACAGCACCCGGTGTTCCCAGGCGGTCACCCATCCAAGTACTAACCGGGCCCGATGTTGCTTAACTTCGGTGATCGGACGAGAACCGGTGTATTCAACATGGTATGGCCGTTGGCGTCCTTATACTGTAGCCGCGCCACAGAAGAAGCGTTCGCCTCTTCTCCCAACACACGCAATCGCCGCTTTCCGTGGCACATTTGACGCAAAGCATGTCTTTCCACCTCGAAGGTGGCGCGGAGTGCGCGCTCGCCTCGGCGTCTCATAGGCGACTGCCGAACCAAGGTGAGGCGCACAACACAGCTGCTGGATGCACCGCCTGTCATTCGTTTGGTGCGTGCGGCCTCCGACACTGGCTGGCGACGCACCTTGTTCCTGTTATCCGGCGCAGGGCTTGCGCGCGGCCGGGCGGCGGGGGGACTGCGCGCGGTGTCCTGCTGGACCGACGGAAGCTTTCTCACCTGCCTGACACGCGCCGCGCTTCCAGATATTTGCGTAATTTGCGCGGTGCATTCTCGCCTGTCCCCCCCTTCCGTCCCGACTTGTCCCGACTTTGCTCGACTGCCGCTCGCTGCCGCTCGGGTCGCGGTCCATTTGACAGCACAAGCGCGAGAAACGTCTGCGGGAGGACAAATGAATCAATGTATGATTACAAATCGAATTTGGAGCTGTACGCCGCTGCAGAGCGATAGGCGCTATCGTATTTCGGAGCATACCGCCCGATTCGTACTGTTTTGTCGTTTTCAAAGACTTCCTGGCAAACTTGGTTAGCACATTCTCCTTCAAACTGAGTTAGTTACTGCAGTTTCGTTTCTTACGACCGTTTAAAATGCTTAAGGAAGTCTCTTTGTCACAACAGAAAGGTAGTACGGAAAGAGGGCTGGCAGGAGTAGCGACTAAAAAGCGAAAAATGAACACAGCCAGAGTTCCCAGGCGCTCACCCTTCCGAGTACTAACGTTGCTGCTTCACTTCGGTGATCGGACGAGAACAGAAGATTTTATTTCTTCTTCTTCTTCTTCTTCTTCTTCTTCTTTTTTTTGTTTGTTTGTTTTTGTTTATTTACTTTGCGGACTTTAGCACCGCTACAAAACAGTAGGCCCTGACGTATTTCAAAACTCATCTGTCGATTCGTAGTGTGTTGTTATTTCCGAGGCGTTCTAGCACTCTTCTTTCGCACATTCTTGCTCAAACTGAGTTCATTACTGCAATTTCGTATCTTACGTTTGATACAGTAGTTTAAAATGCTTGTGGAAGCATCTTTGCCAACACCTGAAAGTTAGTATGAAAAGAGGGCTGGCAGGTGCAGCGACGTAAAAATGAAAAAATGAGATAGAGCCAACAGCACCCGGTGTTCCCAGGCGGTCACCCATCCAAGTACTAACCGGGCCCGATGTTGCTTAACTTCGGTGATCGGACGAGAACCGGTGTATTCAACATGGTATGGCCGTTGGCGTCCTTATACTGTAGCCGCGCCACAGAAGAAGCGTTCGCCTCTTCTCCCAACACACGCAATCGCCGCTTTCCGTGGCACATTTGACGCAAAGCATGTCTTTCCACCTCGAAGGTGGCGCGGAGTGCGCGCTCGCCTCGGCGTCTCATAGGCGACTGCCGAACCAAGGTGAGGCGCACAACACAGCTGCTGGATGCACCGCCTGTCATTCGTTTGGTGCGTGCGGCCTCCGACACTGGCTGGCGACGCACCTTGTTCCTGTTATCCGGCGCAGGGCTTGCGCGCGGCCGGGCGGCGGGGGGACTGCGCGCGGTGTCCTGCTGGACCGACGGAAGCTTTCTCACCTGCCTGACACGCGCCGCGCTTCCAGATATTTGCGTAATTTGCGCGGTGCATTCTCGCCTGTCCCCCCCTTCCGTCCCGACTTGTCCCGACTTTGCTCGACTGCCGCTCGCTGCCGCTCGGGTCGCGGTCCATTTGACAGCACAAGCGCGAGAAACGTCTGCGGGAGGACAAATGAATCAATGTATGATTACAAATCGAATTTGGAGCTGTACGCCGCTGCAGAGCGATAGGCGCTATCGTATTTCGGAGCATACCGCCCGATTCGTACTGTTTTGTCGTTTTCAAAGACTTCCTGGCAAACTTGGTTAGCACATTCTCCTTCAAACTGAGTTAGTTACTGCAGTTTCGTTTCTTACGACCGTTTAAAATGCTTAAGGAAGTCTCTTTGTCACAACAGAAAGGTAGTACGGAAAGAGGGCTGGCAGGAGTAGCGACTAAAAAGCGAAAAATGAACACAGCCAGAGTTCCCAGGCGCTCACCCTTCCGAGTACTAACGTTGCTGCTTCACTTCGGTGATCGGACGAGAACAGAAGATTTTATTTCTTCTTCTTCTTCTTCTTCTTCTTCTTCTTTTTTTTGTTTGTTTGTTTTTGTTTATTTACTTTGCGGACTTTAGCACCGCTACAAAACAGTAGGCCCTGACGTATTTCAAAACTCATCTGTCGATTCGTAGTGTGTTGTTATTTCCGAGGCGTTCTAGCACTCTTCTTTCGCACATTCTTGCTCAAACTGAGTTCATTACTGCAATTTCGTATCTTACGTTTGATACAGTAGTTTAAAATGCTTGTGGAAGCATCTTTGCCAACACCTGAAAGTTAGTATGAAAAGAGGGCTGGCAGGTGCAGCGACGTAAAAATGAAAAAATGAGATAGAGCCAACAGCACCTTTTTTTTTTTTTTTTTTTTTTTTTTTTTTTTTTTTTTTTTTTTTTAGTTGTTTAAGGGTCCCCGTCTGATGACGGAGGGACGGCACGTCCAGCGAAGGGGAGGGCAAGACTGAACAACGTTGAAAAATAAGGAAAAGTAAGGAAAAAAAAAACAAACGGAAAAGTTCTTCCATAGATCGGCGGTAAAAAATTCTACCGACCAAATGTGGGGGGAAAAAAACGAGGAAGAAGGGCTTCGCTCAAAAGAACAAGTCGCAAACCCGCGCGAAAAGTAAATAAGGCCCGGGAGGTCCCTCTAACAAAGTATAGAAAACTAAGTAAAGTAACAAATCCGTTGTTAAAAGCAAGCGGTCGGGCAATGAGCGCGGTAGGCAGCTGGCGGCAAGGAGGGCAGGGGTCAAGGAACCTGAGGCCTGGCCACAGTGCCGCCCCCACACCCGCCGTCACTCATATCGACCTTAAAACAAACCATAATGCGGGACACCGGCGTGAGATTCCACACCGACAAAAGTTCAAAGAGTGGCGAGCACAGACACGTGACGAGACTTGAGAGTGCTCAACAATAAGTGAAATGAAAATAATGAAAAAAACATAGAAAAACGCAAAACAATCACCACCAAGACTGAGAACTGAAACAGCAGTAAAATTCCCGTCTCGCCACAAACTGGGAAAAAAAAACTAATAATGAAATTAAGAAAACTGACGCACATGGCAAAACAGAAAATATGGCAAGAACGCCCAGAAAAAACGAAAAGACTTCTGATTTCGTTCGGTAATCAAGGGACGTCAAGTGTCGTTCCAGAAAATTTGAAAAAGTCGCAGTAACGCATATTCATACCGTGTCGCTCAAAGGCAAGTGAAGAGATAAGAGAAAATAAAACGTCGATGCTACGCAGGTACGGAAAGCCGTGCAAAAGCATGCGCCAGTGCGACCTGCAAAAAATTAGCAAAATTTCGCCGATAGTGTGGCGATGCCTGAATCTGAAGATGTTGGGTCCATAGATAGGTGAGAAAGTCCAGATCGGTAGACAACTTGAGGGAGAAGAGAGCAAACACCGTGTGGCCAAAGATCCACACCGTGGCATTTCGCTTCGTGGTGGGGTAAACGACACACTGCGGAATTAAAACAGCATCCACTGTAACAGTGCGAGTGTCCACCCTCTGAATCAAACGAATCATGTCCCTGGCGACTTCCCAAACACGGCGGAAACGGTCACACGCAAAGCGGTGTTCAATAGTGTCGTCGGCAGTACACACGTCACACTCACCAGACGGGATGAGATTTATAGAATAAAGTTTGGAGTTGGTAGGGATGGTGCGATGCACCACCTTGTACCACACCGCGTGGACGGAAGCCGGGAGAACGTCATTGGCGAGGTTTTTCCACACTGCCACCCAGTTGCAGCGTGGCAACCGATACTCCCACTTGCAGCGAACGGGAGGTCCGCGGAAAGCCGTGCAGACAGCGCTAACCGTGTGGACGGAGATGTCACAGAGCGCCAGGTAACTATTATCAAGAAAGTAGCGGCGCACATAAGAAAGGTAGAACGGGATGTGCGACACAGAAACAGGGGCCACTTCAGAAAGAGGACGGTAACGATTAAAAACAAACGCAGTGGGACCGCAAGGAGCTTTCTGAATAACAGCAGTAGTTCGCTTCCAAAAAAGGGCCGCACATTTGGCGGAAAAATCAACTAGTCCTAAACCGCCATCGGACAGGTCCAAGGTGCAGACAGCATGCGATACCTTGAAAATCTCCCCCCTCCATAAAAACCAGTAAACCGCCTGTTGGATGGCGCGCCCCAACTGCTTGGGAACCGGGAGAACCTGCGCAAGGTACCATGCTCTCGCCAAGATATTGACATTTATCAAATGCACCTTATCCCGAAGGGCCACATTCCGGACCGCATAGATCCTGGCAACCGCACGAATCCGATACAGCGTAGGCCGCCAATTCAAGGCTGCCATCTGCTGTGGGTTCGAAGATAGAAGTATCCCAAGAACGGTAGGCTGCTGCTGGACACAAAACCAATCCCTATGCAGGGTACGTGCGCGGGCGGTGAGCGGCAAAAGCACAGTTTTCCGGGGATTGATAACCGCCCCCGTAGCTTTTCCAAAGTTGTGCAAAACAACATGCAACCTGTCAACGTCGTCGATATGTTCAATAAATACGCCAAGGTCATCAGCATATGCGCGACAAACCAATCTGGTAGTCCCCATCTGAATGCCGCGACATTCCTGACTGATAGAACGGAGGAGGGGATCCAGCGCAATGGCAAAAAGCGCCATGGAAAGCGGACACCCCTGCCGCACGGAGCGACCCACACGAAAAGCAGGAGTGAGACGACCATTGACACATATACGGGAAGTAGCAGGTTGCAACAAATGCGTCACGAATCGGGTAAATAGATAACCAAACCCCATGCGTACCATAACCCGACGCAAATAAAAATGACTAATGCGGTCAAAGGCATTTTTAAAGTCAACTAATAAAATCGCCGCTGTCCGGAGCCGAGCACTTTTCACATATCCTATACAGTCTCGGTACGCAAGGATAGCGTCAAAGATATTCCGATCTCGGACCGCACATGTTTGCTGATCACTAAGTACGGTCGGCAAGACGTTTTTAAGTCGCTGAGCGACGCAACGCGTAACGATCTTATAATCAGCATTTAATAAAGTAATTGGACGGACAGCATCGATATGAGGTACAGCACGGGATTTGGGAACAAGCGTCACAACCCCCTCCACAAAAGCAGTTGGTACAGTCACACCATTGCGAAGATCGTTCGCTAAATCCACTAAAATCTCACTTAAAAGGGGAAAAAATTTCGAATAAAATTCCGCAGGAATCCCATCGGGACCCGGGGACTTCCCTTTGGGACTCCGCCGAACGGCGTCGAAAACTTCATCAGACGTATAGGCGTCATTTAAAAGATGCCTGTCCGGGCGAGTTAAAACATGTGGAACAACCCGCAAGAATTCTCGCAACGCGTCGGAATCAACGTCAACATCACGGAAAAGCGATGCAAAATGTTCAAAGATATCGTTTTCAATGTCCGACTGTACAGAAGTCCGACAGCCGTTCCGCAACTGCCAAACAGTAATGCGCAAACGTTCGCGGCGTTTGCGTTCCCGGTGTAAATGATAAATGGACAGAGGTTCCCCAGCAACAAAACCTGCAGGCTGACTGCGGACGGTCACCCCAGCACTAGCGGCACGCATGTCAATTAAAAGCTGAGCTTGAAATCGCTTCAGAGTGGGCAACAAATCGGGCTGTGACGTCACTCGCAACGCCAAATCGCGTAAACAATCCTGGCGGAAGCGTGCCGTCGCCCGACGCCAGCGTGCCGCCTCACGGCTATAATCGATTAAAAAGTTGCGAATCGCCGGCTTAGCGATCGCAACCCACCACTCAATGGTGCTACTATGACCGTCGCGAGTTCGCACCAACCTCTGCCACATACGGGTAAAACTAGTCACAAAATGGTCGTCATTAAGTAAACTACAATTAAACTTCCACAAATTAGTACGACGAGGAACACACAAACGAGGTAATAAAAGACGACAGGAATAGCTGGAGTGGTCGGAAAATACGACAGGAGTCACGTCAGCAGTACAAACACGGGCAGACAGCTGCCTAGACACATAAATGCGATCGAGGCGGCTACGCCCCGCACCGTAAAAATATGTGAAATAAGTAAAATCGGGGTGTAAAACACGCCACGTGTCGAGCAAATGAAAGCTAGCGACCAAAGCACCCAGTTCGTGGCATTTGTTCGGACGCGGCTCCTGATCTCTGTCGTCTAAAACACAATTAAAATCACCCCCGACGATTAAAGCATCGACATTCCTAGATAAAAGCTGACATAAATCCCTACCATAAAATTCAGCCCTGGCCGGTTTAACATTTCCCGACGGAGCGTACACATTCACAAACAAAATGCCAAAAATGGTACAGGCGACAGCACGACCGGTCGGTAAAATGGCAACATTAGAAACAGGTAAGCCAGAACGTACTAAAATTGCAGTGCCCGTATCAGAATCAGGCGCAACATTGTCAATCACAATAAAATCAGTAAAATCGTTCAAATATAAAAGCGCTTCACAAGTCACCTCCTGTAAAAAGGCGACGTGACAGTGATTATCATACAAAAAATCTTTAAGAAACATTGCTTTCTGCGGATTTCGCAGCTTATTAAGATTTACCGTTAAAATGTTCCACTGGCTACAATCGGGAAACATATATACTTAAAACACAGGAAAAAAACAAGAACAGAAAAACATGAAAACGCGTAAAACACAATAAAACATACCAACGTGCGCGGAGGGGGAAGGACATACAAAGAGTCGCACTAATGGGAATCACCTGCCTCAACATCCTCCGACCATGCCCGTGATTGACTAGGAGGGGGGGGCGGAGGCGGTGGGGTCCCGGAAACTGTGACGGGATCCCCTGCGACGGAATGCTCCACAGCGGGCATTACGACATCAGAAGATAAGGCCGGCACCAAATCGTGGGTGGAAGGGGGGGCACGACGATGGTGCGAATCTTCGGCCTTTCGTTTTGTTGGTAAGGGGGGGGGTGTCACAGACACAGGCGGATCTACCGCCATGTCGGAATCAGCAGCGGAAAACGGCTGACTCAAAAATGTTTTTAGGTGTTGAACCGTGATATCACGTTGTTGCGTGGCAGTTACTACAGCACCCTCCGGCTGGGTGCGGGAAGACGTCTGCTTTTTCGCCTGGCGCCTGCCGCCCCCTCCCTGAGACGGGCGCTGGCCGAGATCGGCCCCGGAGCGCGCAGCCGGCTGTCGGGAGGTCGGTTGACCAACCGACCGAGCGTGAGGGGGGGCAGGAGAACGCGCCACCGGAGACGGACTCCGATTTTTGGCCGAAACACCACGCGTATCGAAAGAAGCAGAACTACTGGCACTACGCAAACGCGGTGTGCCAGAAGCCCGAGCAACATTCCGGTCTCTACGAGGTTTAGGCGCAGTAAAAGCCTCACTGTCAACAACAACGTCACCGGCAGCAGAGACACTGTCGGGGACGGGAGTTGGAACAACCGCCGATTTATCGGGTTCCGCAACCGGGACAGGACGCGGAACAACGACCGACAGCGGCACGGATTCCGGTGAAACATCGTCCACTACCGGTTTTTTAGTAATAGGTACAGTCGTCGCATCCGCGACCAAAGAGGGCTCAACAGGAGGTACAGAAACAGAGTCACTATCGGGAACAGACGTATCCATGGCGTCAGCGGCGGCCGGTACAGGGGGGGCGGCCGCGAGTGGCACACGTGCGGGGGGGGCGGAACCTAAACTCGTTGCGGCAACAGAGGCAAAACTAGGCCCACCTAAATTATCCACACGTGGCAACTGAACAGGCGGCCTGCGTTTAGGGCAGTTTTGTCGGTAATGACCGACAGCACCACAAAAAGAACACGTCTGAGGTTGACCATTATATGTTATGAAAGCACGATGACCGTTAACTAGCAAGAAGGACGGAATATGTTGACGTACGACCATCTTTACACTCCTCACGCCATTTTCAACTTGAAAAACATAGGCGGAGGACCATTTTTCTTTAGTAACAGATAGCACGGTCCCGTACGGCCGCAAATGACGAGATATTGTGTCATTGCGAATTTCAAAAGGCAAGTTGAACACACGAACATTTCGAAGGCCAAACCCACCATGAGAAATATTCACATTACTAATGCGACCGTCTAGATGTCTAAATTTACGGACGCCATCATTAACATTGACAACAGTATCACATAATTCCGGAGTTTTCAACTTCAAAAACACAGAATTAATAAAAGTGTCAAACTGAACACCAAGAACGTCATCGGTCGATAAACACAATTCCTCGAGTATCCAACGATGAATTTCGAACGCGGACGGTTTGCCAACGGAACTATCGAATTCACATTGTACGTTATTTTCACGCTCTTCACTAGCATCATAGAAACTTTCCATTACTTACGGACTTGATGAAATGTAGCCGCGAGGCAGAAGACAGACGGCACACGAGGCGCCGCCGACCAAGTCGCACACGGAAGTACTGCTCGCTCGGCACCGAGGTGTTGCCAGGCGGGCAGCCAGCCAAGTACTAACCGGGCCCGATGTTGCTTAACTTCGGTGATCGGACGAGAACCGGTGTATTCAACATGGTATGGCCGTTGGCGTCCTTATACTGTAGCCGCGCCACAGAAGAAGCGTTCGCCTCTTCTCCCAACACACGCAATCGCCGCTTTCCGTGGCACATTTGACGCAAAGCATGTCTTTCCACCTCGAAGGTGGCGCGGAGTGCGCGCTCGCCTCGGCGTCTCATAGGCGACTGCCGAACCAAGGTGAGGCGCACAACACAGCTGCTGGATGCACCGCCTGTCATTCGTTTGGTGCGTGCGGCCTCCGACACTGGCTGGCGACGCACCTTGTTCCTGTTATCCGGCGCAGGGCTTGCGCGCGGCCGGGCGGCGGGGGGACTGCGCGCGGTGTCCTGCTGGACCGACGGAAGCTTTCTCACCTGCCTGACACGCGCCGCGCTTCCAGATATTTGCGTAATTTGCGCGGTGCATTCTCGCCTGTCCCCCCCTTCCGTCCCGACTTGTCCCGACTTTGCTCGACTGCCGCTCGCTGCCGCTCGGGTCGCGGTCCATTTGACAGCACAAGCGCGAGAAACGTCTGCGGGAGGACAAATGAATCAATGTATGATTACAAATCGAATTTGGAGCTGTACGCCGCTGCAGAGCGATAGGCGCTATCGTATTTCGGAGCATACCGCCCGATTCGTACTGTTTTGTCGTTTTCAAAGACTTCCTGGCAAACTTGGTTAGCACATTCTCCTTCAAACTGAGTTAGTTACTGCAGTTTCGTTTCTTACGACCGTTTAAAATGCTTAAGGAAGTCTCTTTGTCACAACAGAAAGGTAGTACGGAAAGAGGGCTGGCAGGAGTAGCGACTAAAAAGCGAAAAATGAACACAGCCAGAGTTCCCAGGCGCTCACCCTTCCGAGTACTAACGTTGCTGCTTCACTTCGGTGATCGGACGAGAACAGAAGATTTTATTTCTTCTTCTTCTTCTTCTTCTTCTTCTTCTTTTTTTTGTTTGTTTGTTTTTGTTTATTTACTTTGCGGACTTTAGCACCGCTACAAAACAGTAGGCCCTGACGTATTTCAAAACTCATCTGTCGATTCGTAGTGTGTTGTTATTTCCGAGGCGTTCTAGCACTCTTCTTTCGCACATTCTTGCTCAAACTGAGTTCATTACTGCAATTTCGTATCTTACGTTTGATACAGTAGTTTAAAATGCTTGTGGAAGCATCTTTGCCAACACCTGAAAGTTAGTATGAAAAGAGGGCTGGCAGGTGCAGCGACGTAAAAATGAAAAAATGAGATAGAGCCAACAGCACCCGGTGTTCCCAGGCGGTCACCCATCCAAGTACTAACCGGGCCCGATGTTGCTTAACTTCGGTGATCGGACGAGAACCGGTGTATTCAACATGGTATGGCCGTTGGCGTCCTTATACTGTAGCCGCGCCACAGAAGAAGCGTTCGCCTCTTCTCCCAACACACGCAATCGCCGCTTTCCGTGGCACATTTGACGCAAAGCATGTCTTTCCACCTCGAAGGTGGCGCGGAGTGCGCGCTCGCCTCGGCGTCTCATAGGCGACTGCCGAACCAAGGTGAGGCGCACAACACAGCTGCTGGATGCACCGCCTGTCATTCGTTTGGTGCGTGCGGCCTCCGACACTGGCTGGCGACGCACCTTGTTCCTGTTATCCGGCGCAGGGCTTGCGCGCGGCCGGGCGGCGGGGGGACTGCGCGCGGTGTCCTGCTGGACCGACGGAAGCTTTCTCACCTGCCTGACACGCGCCGCGCTTCCAGATATTTGCGTAATTTGCGCGGTGCATTCTCGCCTGTCCCCCCCTTCCGTCCCGACTTGTCCCGACTTTGCTCGACTGCCGCTCGCTGCCGCTCGGGTCGCGGTCCATTTGACAGCACAAGCGCGAGAAACGTCTGCGGGAGGACAAATGAATCAATGTATGATTACAAATCGAATTTGGAGCTGTACGCCGCTGCAGAGCGATAGGCGCTATCGTATTTCGGAGCATACCGCCCGATTCGTACTGTTTTGTCGTTTTCAAAGACTTCCTGGCAAACTTGGTTAGCACATTCTCCTTCAAACTGAGTTAGTTACTGCAGTTTCGTTTCTTACGACCGTTTAAAATGCTTAAGGAAGTCTCTTTGTCACAACAGAAAGGTAGTACGGAAAGAGGGCTGGCAGGAGTAGCGACTAAAAAGCGAAAAATGAACACAGCCAGAGTTCCCAGGCGCTCACCCTTCCGAGTACTAACGTTGCTGCTTCACTTCGGTGATCGGACGAGAACAGAAGATTTTATTTCTTCTTCTTCTTCTTCTTCTTCTTCTTCTTTTTTTTGTTTGTTTGTTTTTGTTTATTTACTTTGCGGACTTTAGCACCGCTACAAAACAGTAGGCCCTGACGTATTTCAAAACTCATCTGTCGATTCGTAGTGTGTTGTTATTTCCGAGGCGTTCTAGCACTCTTCTTTCGCACATTCTTGCTCAAACTGAGTTCATTACTGCAATTTCGTATCTTACGTTTGATACAGTAGTTTAAAATGCTTGTGGAAGCATCTTTGCCAACACCTGAAAGTTAGTATGAAAAGAGGGCTGGCAGGTGCAGCGACGTAAAAATGAAAAAATGAGATAGAGCCAACAGCACCCGGTGTTCCCAGGCGGTCACCCATCCAAGTACTAACCGGGCCCGATGTTGCTTAACTTCGGTGATCGGACGAGAACCGGTGTATTCAACATGGTATGGCCGTTGGCGTCCTTATACTGTAGCCGCGCCACAGAAGAAGCGTTCGCCTCTTCTCCCAACACACGCAATCGCCGCTTTCCGTGGCACATTTGACGCAAAGCATGTCTTTCCACCTCGAAGGTGGCGCGGAGTGCGCGCTCGCCTCGGCGTCTCATAGGCGACTGCCGAACCAAGGTGAGGCGCACAACACAGCTGCTGGATGCACCGCCTGTCATTCGTTTGGTGCGTGCGGCCTCCGACACTGGCTGGCGACGCACCTTGTTCCTGTTATCCGGCGCAGGGCTTGCGCGCGGCCGGGCGGCGGGGGGACTGCGCGCGGTGTCCTGCTGGACCGACGGAAGCTTTCTCACCTGCCTGACACGCGCCGCGCTTCCAGATATTTGCGTAATTTGCGCGGTGCATTCTCGCCTGTCCCCCCCTTCCGTCCCGACTTGTCCCGACTTTGCTCGACTGCCGCTCGCTGCCGCTCGGGTCGCGGTCCATTTGACAGCACAAGCGCGAGAAACGTCTGCGGGAGGACAAATGAATCAATGTATGATTACAAATCGAATTTGGAGCTGTACGCCGCTGCAGAGCGATAGGCGCTATCGTATTTCGGAGCATACCGCCCGATTCGTACTGTTTTGTCGTTTTCAAAGACTTCCTGGCAAACTTGGTTAGCACATTCTCCTTCAAACTGAGTTAGTTACTGCAGTTTCGTTTCTTACGACCGTTTAAAATGCTTAAGGAAGTCTCTTTGTCACAACAGAAAGGTAGTACGGAAAGAGGGCTGGCAGGAGTAGCGACTAAAAAGCGAAAAATGAACACAGCCAGAGTTCCCAGGCGCTCACCCTTCCGAGTACTAACGTTGCTGCTTCACTTCGGTGATCGGACGAGAACAGAAGATTTTATTTCTTCTTCTTCTTCTTCTTCTTTTTTTTGTTTGTTTGTTTTTGTTTATTTACTTTGCGGACTTTAGCACCGCTACAAAACAGTAGGCCCTGACGTATTTCAAAACTCATCTGTCGATTCGTAGTGTGTTGTTATTTCCGAGGCGTTCTAGCACTCTTCTTTCGCACATTCTTGCTCAAACTGAGTTCATTACTGCAATTTCGTATCTTACGTTTGATACAGTAGTTTAAAATGCTTGTGGAAGCATCTTTGCCAACACCTGAAAGTTAGTATGAAAAGAGGGCTGGCAGGTGCAGCGACGTAAAAATGAAAAAATGAGATAGAGCCAACAGCACCCGGTGTTCCCAGGCGGTCACCCATCCAAGTACTAACCGGGCCCGATGTTGCTTAACTTCGGTGATCGGACGAGAACCGGTGTATTCAACATGGTATGGCCGTTGGCGTCCTTATACTGTAGCCGCGCCACAGAAGAAGCGTTCGCCTCTTCTCCCAACACACGCAATCGCCGCTTTCCGTGGCACATTTGACGCAAAGCATGTCTTTCCACCTCGAAGGTGGCGCGGAGTGCGCGCTCGCCTCGGCGTCTCATAGGCGACTGCCGAACCAAGGTGAGGCGCACAACACAGCTGCTGGATGCACCGCCTGTCATTCGTTTGGTGCGTGCGGCCTCCGACACTGGCTGGCGACGCACCTTGTTCCTGTTATCCGGCGCAGGGCTTGCGCGCGGCCGGGCGGCGGGGGGACTGCGCGCGGTGTCCTGCTGGACCGACGGAAGCTTTCTCACCTGCCTGACACGCGCCGCGCTTCCAGATATTTGCGTAATTTGCGCGGTGCATTCTCGCCTGTCCCCCCCTTCCGTCCCGACTTGTCCCGACTTTGCTCGACTGCCGCTCGCTGCCGCTCGGGTCGCGGTCCATTTGACAGCACAAGCGCGAGAAACGTCTGCGGGAGGACAAATGAATCAATGTATGATTACAAATCGAATTTGGAGCTGTACGCCGCTGCAGAGCGATAGGCGCTATCGTATTTCGGAGCATACCGCCCGATTCGTACTGTTTTGTCGTTTTCAAAGACTTCCTGGC
Organism: Schistocerca serialis cubense; assembly: GCF_023864345.2. Classification (NCBI taxonomy): domain Eukaryota; kingdom Metazoa; phylum Arthropoda; class Insecta; order Orthoptera; family Acrididae; genus Schistocerca; species Schistocerca serialis. The sequence goes on along the minus strand of NW_026047576.1, from coordinate 11,415 downwards.
AAACTTGGTTAGCACATTCTCCTTCAAACTGAGTTAGTTACTGCAGTTTCGTTTCTTACGACCGTTTAAAATGCTTAAGGAAGTCTCTTTGTCACAACAGAAAGGTAGTACGGAAAGAGGGCTGGCAGGAGTAGCGACTAAAAAGCGAAAAATGAACACAGCCAGAGTTCCCAGGCGCTCACCCTTCCGAGTACTAACGTTGCTGCTTCACTTCGGTGATCGGACGAGAACAGAAGATTTTATTTCTTCTTCTTCTTCTTCTTCTTCTTCTTCTTTTTTTTGTTTGTTTGTTTTTGTTTATTTACTTTGCGGACTTTAGCACCGCTACAAAACAGTAGGCCCTGACGTATTTCAAAACTCATCTGTCGATTCGTAGTGTGTTGTTATTTCCGAGGCGTTCTAGCACTCTTCTTTCGCACATTCTTGCTCAAACTGAGTTCATTACTGCAATTTCGTATCTTACGTTTGATACAGTAGTTTAAAATGCTTGTGGAAGCATCTTTGCCAACACCTGAAAGTTAGTATGAAAAGAGGGCTGGCAGGTGCAGCGACGTAAAAATGAAAAAATGAGATAGAGCCAACAGCACCCGGTGTTCCCAGGCGGTCACCCATCCAAGTACTAACCGGGCCCGATGTTGCTTAACTTCGGTGATCGGACGAGAACCGGTGTATTCAACATGGTATGGCCGTTGGCGTCCTTATACTGTAGCCGCGCCACAGAAGAAGCGTTCGCCTCTTCTCCCAACACACGCAATCGCCGCTTTCCGTGGCACATTTGACGCAAAGCATGTCTTTCCACCTCGAAGGTGGCGCGGAGTGCGCGCTCGCCTCGGCGTCTCATAGGCGACTGCCGAACCAAGGTGAGGCGCACAACACAGCTGCTGGATGCACCGCCTGTCATTCGTTTGGTGCGTGCGGCCTCCGACACTGGCTGGCGACGCACCTTGTTCCTGTTATCCGGCGCAGGGCTTGCGCGCGGCCGGGCGGCGGGGGGACTGCGCGCGGTGTCCTGCTGGACCGACGGAAGCTTTCTCACCTGCCTGACACGCGCCGCGCTTCCAGATATTTGCGTAATTTGCGCGGTGCATTCTCGCCTGTCCCCCCCTTCCGTCCCGACTTGTCCCGACTTTGCTCGACTGCCGCTCGCTGCCGCTCGGGTCGCGGTCCATTTGACAGCACAAGCGCGAGAAACGTCTGCGGGAGGACAAATGAATCAATGTATGATTACAAATCGAATTTGGAGCTGTACGCCGCTGCAGAGCGATAGGCGCTATCGTATTTCGGAGCATACCGCCCGATTCGTACTGTTTTGTCGTTTTCAAAGACTTCCTGGCAAACTTGGTTAGCACATTCTCCTTCAAACTGAGTTAGTTACTGCAGTTTCGTTTCTTACGACCGTTTAAAATGCTTAAGGAAGTCTCTTTGTCACAACAGAAAGGTAGTACGGAAAGAGGGCTGGCAGGAGTAGCGACTAAAAAGCGAAAAATGAACACAGCCAGAGTTCCCAGGCGCTCACCCTTCCGAGTACTAACGTTGCTGCTTCACTTCGGTGATCGGACGAGAACAGAAGATTTTATTTCTTCTTCTTCTTCTTCTTCTTCTTCTTCTTTTTTTTGTTTGTTTGTTTTTGTTTATTTACTTTGCGGACTTTAGCACCGCTACAAAACAGTAGGCCCTGACGTATTTCAAAACTCATCTGTCGATTCGTAGTGTGTTGTTATTTCCGAGGCGTTCTAGCACTCTTCTTTCGCACATTCTTGCTCAAACTGAGTTCATTACTGCAATTTCGTATCTTACGTTTGATACAGTAGTTTAAAATGCTTGTGGAAGCATCTTTGCCAACACCTGAAAGTTAGTATGAAAAGAGGGCTGGCAGGTGCAGCGACGTAAAAATGAAAAAATGAGATAGAGCCAACAGCACCCGGTGTTCCCAGGCGGTCACCCATCCAAGTACTAACCGGGCCCGATGTTGCTTAACTTCGGTGATCGGACGAGAACCGGTGTATTCAACATGGTATGGCCGTTGGCGTCCTTATACTGTAGCCGCGCCACAGAAGAAGCGTTCGCCTCTTCTCCCAACACACGCAATCGCCGCTTTCCGTGGCACATTTGACGCAAAGCATGTCTTTCCACCTCGAAGGTGGCGCGGAGTGCGCGCTCGCCTCGGCGTCTCATAGGCGACTGCCGAACCAAGGTGAGGCGCACAACACAGCTGCTGGATGCACCGCCTGTCATTCGTTTGGTGCGTGCGGCCTCCGACACTGGCTGGCGACGCACCTTGTTCCTGTTATCCGGCGCAGGGCTTGCGCGCGGCCGGGCGGCGGGGGGACTGCGCGCGGTGTCCTGCTGGACCGACGGAAGCTTTCTCACCTGCCTGACACGCGCCGCGCTTCCAGATATTTGCGTAATTTGCGCGGTGCATTCTCGCCTGTCCCCCCCTTCCGTCCCGACTTGTCCCGACTTTGCTCGACTGCCGCTCGCTGCCGCTCGGGTCGCGGTCCATTTGACAGCACAAGCGCGAGAAACGTCTGCGGGAGGACAAATGAATCAATGTATGATTACAAATCGAATTTGGAGCTGTACGCCGCTGCAGAGCGATAGGCGCTATCGTATTTCGGAGCATACCGCCCGATTCGTACTGTTTTGTCGTTTTCAAAGACTTCCTGGCAAACTTGGTTAGCACATTCTCCTTCAAACTGAGTTAGTTACTGCAGTTTCGTTTCTTACGACCGTTTAAAATGCTTAAGGAAGTCTCTTTGTCACAACAGAAAGGTAGTACGGAAAGAGGGCTGGCAGGAGTAGCGACTAAAAAGCGAAAAATGAACACAGCAAGAGTTCCCAGGCGCTCACCCTTCCGAGTACTAACGTTGCTGCTTCACTTCGGTGATCGGACGAGAACAGAAGATTTTATTTCTTCTTCTTCTTCTTCTTCTTCTTCTTTTTTTTGTTTGTTTGTTTTTGTTTATTTACTTTGCGGACTTTAGCACCGCTACAAAACAGTAGGCCCTGACGTATTTCAAAACTCATCTGTCGATTCGTAGTGTGTTGTTATTTCCGAGGCGTTCTAGCACTCTTCTTTCGCACATTCTTGCTCAAACTGAGTTCATTACTGCAATTTCGTATCTTACGTTTGATACAGTAGTTTAAAATGCTTGTGGAAGCATCTTTGCCAACACCTGAAAGTTAGTATGAAAAGAGGGCTGGCAGGTGCAGCGACGTAAAAATGAAAAAATGAGATAGAGCCAACAGCACCCGGTGTTCCCAGGCGGTCACCCATCCAAGTACTAACCGGGCCCGATGTTGCTTAACTTCGGTGATCGGACGAGAACCGGTGTATTCAACATGGTATGGCCGTTGGCGTCCTTATACTGTAGCCGCGCCACAGAAGAAGCGTTCGCCTCTTCTCCCAACACACGCAATCGCCGCTTTCCGTGGCACATTTGACGCAAAGCATGTCTTTCCACCTCGAAGGTGGCGCGGACGTGCGCGCTCGCCTCGGCGTCTCATAGGCGACTGCCGAACCAAGGTGAGGCGCACAACACAGCTGCTGGATGCACCGCCTGTCATTCGTTTGGTGCGTGCGGCCTCCGACACTGGCTGGCGACGCACCTTGTTCCTGTTATCCGGCGCAGGGCTTGCGCGCGGCCGGGCGGCGGGGGGACTGCGCGCGGTGTCCTGCTGGACCGACGGAAGCTTTCTCACCTGCCTGACACGCGCCGCGCTTCCAGATATTTGCGTAATTTGCGCGGTGCATTCTCCCCCCCTTCCGTCCCGACTTGTCCCGACTTTGCTCGACTGCCGCTCGCTGCCGCTCGGGTCGCGGTCCATTTGACAGCACAAGCGCGAGAAACGTCTGCGGGAGGACAAATGAATCAATGTATGATTACAAATCGAATTTGGAGCTGTACGCCGCTGCAGAGCGATAGGCGCTATCGTATTTCGGAGCATACCGCCCGATTCGTACTGTTTTGTCGTTTTCAAAGACTTCCTGGCAAACTTGGTTAGCACATTCTCCTTCAAACTGAGTTAGTTACTGCAGTTTCGTTTCTTACGACCGTTTAAAATGCTTAAGGAAGTCTCTTTGTCACAACAGAAAGGTAGTACGGAAAGAGGGCTGGCAGGAGTAGCGACTAAAAAGCGAAAAATGAACACAGCCAGAGTTCCCAGGCGCTCACCCCTTCCGAGTACTAACGTTGCTGCTTCACTTCGGTGATCGGACGAGAACAGAAGATTTTATTTCTTCTTCTTCTTCTTCTTCTTTTTTTTTGTTTGTTTGTTTTTGTTTATTTACTTTGCGGACTTTAGCACCGCTACAGAAACAGTAGGCCCTGACGTATTTCAAAACTCATCTGTCGATTCGTAGTGTGTTGTTATTTCCGAGGCGTTCTAGCACTCTTCTTTCGCACATTCTTGCTCTAAACTGAGTTCATTACTGCAATTTCGTATCTTACGTTTGATACAGTAGTTTAAAATGCTTGTGGAAGCATCTTTGCCAACACCTGAAAGTTAGTATGAAAAGAGGGCTGGCAGGTGCAGCGACGTAAAAATGAAAAAATGAGATAGAGCCAACAGCACCCGGTGTTCCCAGGCGGTCACCCATCCAAGTACTAACCGGGCCCGATGTTGCTTAACTTCGGTGATCGGACGAGAACCGGTGTATTCAACATGGGTATGGCCGTTGGCGTCCTTATACTGTAGCCGCGCCACAGAAGAAGCGTTCGCCTCTTCTCCCAACACACGCAATCGCCGCTTTCCGTGGGCACATTTGACGCAAAGCATGTCTTTCCACCTCGAAGGTGGCGCGGAGTGCGCGCTCGCCTCGGCGTCTCATAGGCGACTGCCGAACCAAGGTGAGGCGCACAACACAGCTGCTGGATGCACCGCCTGTCATTCGTTTGGTGCGTGCGGCCTCCGACACTGGCTGGCGACGCACCTTGTTCTGTTATCCGGCGCAGGGCTTGCGCGCGGCCGGGCGGGCGGGGGGACTGCGCGCGGTGTCCTGCTGGACCGACGGAAGCTTTCTCACCTGCCTGACACGCGCCGCGCTTCCAGATATTTGCGTAATTTGCGCGCGGTGCATTCTCGCCTGTCCCCCCCTTCCGTCCCGACTTGTCCCGACTTTGCTCGACTGCCGCTCGCTGCCGCTCGGGTCGCGGTCCATTTGACAGCACAAGCGCGAGAAACGTCTGCGGGAGGACAAATGAATCAATGTATGATTACAAATCGAATTTGGAGCTGTACGCCGCTGCAGAGCGATAGGCGCTATCGTATTTCGGAGCATACCGCCCGATTCGTACTGTTTTGTCGTTTTCAAAGACTTCCTGGCAAACTTGGTTAGCACATTCTCCTTCAAACTGAGTTAGTTACTGCAGTTTCGTTTCTTACGACCGTTTAAAATGCTTAAGGAAGTCTCTTTGTCACAACAGAAAGGTAGTACGGAAAGAGGGCTGGCAGGAGTAGCGACTAAAAAGCGAAAAATGAACACAGCCAGAGTTCCCAGGCGCTCACCCTTCCGAGTACTAACGTTGCTGCTTCACTTCGGGTGATCGGACGAGAACAGAAGATTTTATTTCTTCTTCTTCTTCTTCTTCTTCTTCTTCTTTTTTTTGTTTGTTTGTTTTTGTTTATTTACTTTGCGGACTTTAGCACCGCTACAAAACAGTAGGCCCTGACGTATTTCAAAACTCATCTGTCGATTCGTAGTGTGTTGTTATTTCCGAGGCGTTCTAGCACTCTTCTTTCGCACATTCTTGCTCAAACTGAGTTCATTACTGCAATTTCGTATCTTACGTTTGATACAGTAGTTTAAAATGCTTGTGGAAGCATCTTTGCCAACACCTGAAAGTTAGGTATGAAAAGAGGGCTGGCAGGTGCAGCGACGTAAAAATGAAAAAATGAGATAGAGCCAACAGCACCCGGTGTTCCCAGGCGGTCACCCATCCAAGTACTAACCGGGCCCGATGTTGCTTAACTTCGGTGATCGGACGAGAACCGGTGTATTCAACATGGTATGGCCGTTGGCGTCCTTATACTGTAGCCGCGCCACAGAAGAAGCGTTCGCCTCTTCTCCCAACACACGCAATCGCCGCTTTCCGTGGCACATTTGACGCAAAGCATGTCTTTCCACCTCGAAGGTGGCGCGGAGTGCGCGCTCGCCTCGGCGTCTCATAGGCGACTGCCGAACCAAGGTGAGGCGCACAACACAGCTGCTGGATGCACCGCCTGTCATTCGTTTGGTGCGTGCGGCCTCCGACACTGGCTGGCGACGCACCTTGTTCCTGTTATCCGGCGCAGGGCTTGCGCGCGGCCGGGCGGCGGGGGGACTGCGCGCGGTGTCCTGCTGGACCGACGGAAGCTTTCTCACCTGCCTGACACGCGCCGCGCTTCCAGATATTTGCGTAATTTGCGCGGTGCATTCTCGCCTGTCCCCCCCTTCCGTCCCGACTTGTCCCGACTTTGCTCGACTGCCGCTCGCTGCCGCTCGGGTCGCGGTCCATTTGACAGCACAAGCGCGAGAAACGTCTGCGGGAGGACAAATGAATCAATGTATGATTACAAATCGAATTTGGAGCTGTACGCCGCTGCAGAGCGATAGGCGCTATCGTATTTCGGAGCATACCGCCCGATTCGTACTGTTTTGTCGTTTTCAAAGACTTCCTGGCAAACTTGGTTAGCACATTCTCCTTCAAACTGAGTTAGTTACTGCAGTTTCGTTTCTTACGACCGTTTAAAATGCTTAAGGAAGTCTCTTTGTCACAACAGAAAGGTAGTACGGAAAGAGGGCTGGCAGGAGTAGCGACTAAAAAGCGAAAAATGAACACAGCCAGAGTTCCCAGGCGCTCACCCTTCCGAGTACTAACGTTGCTGCTTCACTTCGGTGATCGGACGAGAACAGAAGATTTTATTTCTTCTTCTTCTTCTTCTTCTTTTTTTTGTTTGTTTGTTTTTGTTTATTTACTTTGCGGACTTTTAGCACCGCTACAAAACAGTAGGCCCTGACGTATTTCAAAACTCATCTGTCGATTCGTAGTGTGTTGTTATTTCCGAGGCGTTCTAGCACTCTTCTTTCGCACATTCTTGCTCAAACTGAGTTCATTACTGCAATTTCGTATCTTACGTTTGATACAGTAGTTTAAAATGCTTGTGGAAGCATCTTTGCCAACACCTGAAAGTTAGTATGAAAAGAGGGCTGGCAGGTGCAGCGACGTAAAAATGAAAAAAATGAGATAGAGCCAACAGCACCCGGTGTTCCCAGGCGGTCACCCATCCAAGTACTAACCGGGCCCGATGTTGCTTAACTTCGGTGATCGGACGAGAACCGGTGTATTCAACATGGTATGGCCGTTGGCGTCCTTATACTGTAGCGCGCCACAGAAGAAGCGTTCGCCTCTTCTCCCAACACACGCAATCGCCGCTTTCCGTGGCACATTTGACGCAAAGCATGTCTTTCCACCTCGAAGGTGGCGCGGAGTGCGCGCTCGCCTCGGCGTCTCATAGGCGACTGCCGAACCAAGGTGAGGCGCACAACACAGCTGCTGGATGCACCGCCTGTCATTCGTTTGGTGCGTGCGGCCTCCGACACTGGCTGGCGACGCACCTTGTTCCTGTTATCCGGCGCAGGGCTTGCGCGCGGCCGGGCGGCGGGGGGACTGCGCGCGGTGTCCTGCTGGACCGACGGAAGCTTTCTCACCTGCCTGACACGCGCCGCGCTTCCAGATATTTGCGTAATTTGCGCGGTGCATTCTCGCCTGTCCCCCCCTTCCGTCCCGACTTGTCCCGACTTTGCTCGACTGCCGCTCGCTGCCGCTCGGGTCGCGGTCCATTTGACAGCACAAGCGCGAGAAACGTCTGCGGGAGGACAAATGAATCAATGTATGATTACAAATCGAATTTGGAGCTGTACGCCGCTGCAGAGCGATAGGCGCTATCGTATTTCGGAGCATACCGCCCGATTCGTACTGTTTTGTCGTTTTCAAAGACTTCCTGGCAAACTTGGTTAGCACATTCTCCTTCAAACTGAGTTAGTTACTGCAGTTTCGTTTCTTACGACCGTTTAAAATGCTTAAGGAAGTCTCTTTGTCACAACAGAAAGGTAGTACGGAAAGAGGGCTGGCAGGAGTAGCGACTAAAAAGCGAAAAATGAACACAGCCAGAGTTCCCAGGCGCTCACCCTTCCGAGTACTAACGTTGCTGCTTCACTTCGGTGATCGGACGAGAACAGAAGATTTTATTTCTTCTTCTTCTTCTTCTTCTTCTTCTTCTTTTTTTTGTTTGTTTGTTTTTGTTTATTTACTTTGCGGACTTTAGCACCGCTACAAAACAGTAGGCCCTGACGTATTTCAAAACTCATCTGTCGATTCGTAGTGTGTTGTTATTTCCGAGGCGTTCTAGCACTCTTCTTTCGCACATTCTTGCTCAAACTGAGTTCATTACTGCAATTTCGTATCTTACGTTTGATACAGTAGTTTAAAATGCTTGTGGAAGCATCTTTGCCAACACCTGAAAGTTAGTATGAAAAGAGGGCTGGCAGGTGCAGCGACGTAAAAATGAAAAAATGAGATAGAGCCAACAGCACCCGGTGTTCCCAGGCGGTCACCCATCCAAGTACTAACCGGGCCCGATGTTGCTTAACTTCGGTGATCGGACGACGAGAACCGGTGTATTCAACATGGTATGGCCGTTGGCGTCCTTATACTGTAGCCGCGCCACAGAAGAAGCGTTCGCCTCTTCTCCCAACACACGCAATCGCCGCTTTCCGTGGCACATTTGACGCAAAGCATGTCTTTTCCACCTCGAAGGTGGCGCGGAGTGCGCGCTCGCCTCGGCGTCTCATAGGCGGACTGCCGAACCAAGGTGAGGCGCACAACACAGCTGCTGGATGCACCGCCTGTCATTCGTTTGGTGCGTGCGGCCTCCGACACTGGCTGGCGACGCACCTTGTTCCTGTTATCCGGCGCAGGGCTTGCGCGCGGCCGGGCGGCGGGGGGACTGCGCGCGGTGTCCTGCTGGACCGACGGAAGCTTTCTCACCTGCCTGACACGCGCCGCGCTTCCAGATATTTGCGTAATTTGCGCGGTGCATTCTCGCCTGTCCCCCCCCTTCCGTCCCGACTTGTCCCGACTTTGCTCGACTGCCGCTCGCTGCCGCTCGGGTCGCGGTCCATTTGACAGCACAAGCGCGAGAAACGTCTGCGGGAGGACAAAATGAATCAATGTATGATTACAAATCGAATTTGGAGCTGTACGCCGCTGCAGAGCGATAGGCGCTATCGTATTTCGGAGCATACCGCCCGATTCGTACTGTTTTGTCGTTTTCAAAGACTTCCTGGCAAACTTGGTTAGCACATTCTCCTTCAAACTGAGTTAGTTACTGCAGTTTTCGTTTCTTACGACCGTTTAAAAATGCTTAAGGAAGTCTCTTTGTCACAACAGAAAGGTAGTACGGAAAGAGGGCTGGCAAGGAGTAGCGACTAAAAAGCGAAAAAATGAACACAGCCAGAGTTCCCAGGCGCTCACCCTTCCGAGTACTAACGTTGCTGCTTCACTTCGGTGATCGGACGAGAACAGAAGATTTTATTTCTTCTTCTTCTTCTTCTTCTTCTTCTTCTTTTTTTTTTGTTTGTTTGTTTTTGTTTATTTACTTTGCGGACTTTAGCACCGCTACAAAAACAGTAGGCCCTGACGTATTTCAAAACTCATCTGTCGATTCGTAGTGTGTTGTTATTTCCGAGGCGTTCTAGCACTCTTCTTTCGCACATTCTTGCTCAAACTGAGTTCATTACTGCAATTTCGTATCTTACGTTTGATACAGTAGTTTAAAATGCTTGTGGAAGCATCTTTGCCAACACCTGAAAGTTAGTATGAAAAGAGGGCTGGCAGGTGCAGCGACGTAAAAAATGAAAAAAATGAGATAGAGCCAACAGCACCCGGTGTTCCCAGGCGGTCACCCATCCAAGTACTAACCGGGCCCGATGTTGCTTAACTTCGGTGATCGGACGAGAACCGGTGTATTCAACATGGTATGGCCGTTGGCGTCCTTATACTGTAGCCGCGCCACAGAAGAAGCGTTCGCCTCTTCTCCCAACACACGCAATCGCCGCTTTCCGTGGCACATTTGACGCAAAGCATGTCTTTTCCACCTCGAAGGTGGCGCGGAGTGCGCGCTCGCCTCGGCGTCTCATAGGCGACTGCCGAACCAAGGTGAGGCGCACAACACAGCTGCTGGATGCACCGCCTGTCATTCGTTTGGTGCGTGCGGCCTCCGACACTGGCTGGCGACGCACCTTGTTCCTGTTATCCGGCGCAGGGCTTGCGCGCGGCCGGGCGGCGGGGGGGACTGCGCGCGGTGTCCCTGCTGGACCGACGGAAGCTTTCTCACCTGCCTGACACGCGCCGCGCTTCCAGATATTTGCGTAATTTGCGCGGTGCATTCTCGCCTGTCCCCCCCTTCCGTCCCGACTTGTCCCGACTTTGCTCGACTGCCGCTCGCTGCCGCTCGGGTCGCGGTCCATTTGACAGCACAAGCGCGAGAAACGTCTGCGGGAGGACAAATGAATCAATGTATGATTACAAATCGAATTTGGAGCTGTACGCCGCTGCAGAGCGATAGGCGCTATCGTATTTTCGGAGCATACCGCCCGATTCGTACTGTTTTGTCGTTTTCAAAGACTTCCTGGCAAACTTGGTTAGCACATTCTCCTTCAAACTGAGTTAGTTACTGCAGTTTCGTTTCTTACGACCGTTTAAAAAATGCTTAAGGAAGTCTCTTTGTCACAACAGAAAGGTAGTACGGAAAGAGGGCTGGCAGGAGTAGCGACTTAAAAAGCGAAAAAATGAACACAGCCAGAGTTCCCAGGCGCTCACCCTTCCGAGTACTAACGTTGCTGCTTCACTTCGGTGATCGGACGAGAACAGAAGATTTTATTTCTTCTTCTTCTTCTTCTTCTTCTTCTTCTTTTTTTTTGTTTGTTTGTTTTTGTTTTATTTACTTTGCGGACTTTAGCACCGCTACAAAACAGTAGGCCCTGACGTATTTCAAAACTCATCTGTCGATTCGTAGTGTGTTGTTATTTCCGAGGCGTTCTAGCACTCTTCTTTCGCACATTCTTGCTCAAAACTGAGTTCATTACTGCAATTTCGTATCTTACGTTTGATACAGTAGTTTAAAATGCTTGTGGAAGCATCTTTGCCAACACCTGAAAGTTAGTATGAAAAGAGGGCTGGCAGGTGCAGCGACGTAAAAATGAAAAAAATGAGATAGAGCCAACAGCACCCGGTGTTCCCAGGCGGTCACCCCATCCAAGTACTAACCGGGCCCGATGTTGCTTAACTTCGGTGATCGGACGAGAACCGGTGTATTCAACATGGTATGGGCCGTTGGCGTCCTTATACTGTAGCCGCGCCACAGAAGAAGCGT